>NC_142076.1:17195600-17358100 GCF_059756535.1 Pantherophis guttatus | reverse complement strand
ACTGTGGGGTCCTTTGTGCTCTCCAAGCTGGGTGGTTTTCTTGCAGATGTTTCGCTACCAATCTAGGTAACCTCATCATTAATTTGATTTATATGCCGCCCTTCTCCGGAGACTCAGGGCAGCTTACAATGCGTTAAGCAATAGCTTTCATACTTCTGTATATTTATACAAAGTCAGCTTATTGCCCCCACAAACTGGGTCCTCATTTAACCTACCTTAGAAAGGATGGAAGGCTGAGTCAACCTTGAGCTTGGTGAGATTTGAACTTACACTAATTGCAGACACCTTGATGTTAATAACAATGCTTTAGTCTGCTGTGCCACCAGGCTCCTAAACCCACATTTCCTGCTAAAACACCAAGCCCAGAACCCAAATAATCACATTTGCTGCTTCTATTAAAAGCAGGGGACTAATTCGGCAAGTCCCACTCACCAACAACCAAATTCTTGGATTAAAAAAGTATTAGAGCATTCTTACTTTCGAAAAGAAAAAGAAAGAAAAACTGGGGGTCCAGGCCTGCTTAACCGCTGATCAATAGTAAACTAAATATGCTTTATCCATCATCAATATTTTGTCTAACCACCTGGATCAAAATTTTCAGCCTTATTACCGAGTAGATGGATCTTCCTGTCTTCCCCTCACCAGCCTTACCGCGCTGAGCCCTATCTATTTCACTTTTAATTCCCCTCACCCCATTTTCTTGCCGAGAGCTTGTCATATATCTTATTATTGGAATTTCAGCGCAAGCAGGGCACAGATTGGGCCGAGGTGATACATCTTCCGACTTGGCCGCGTCACTCTTGTCAACCCAGGATTGAGGTTGTGAAATAAAGTTGCGACCTACTTTTATTTTCTTGACGGACCAAGGAAGAACCTCGGCGATGGGCACCAGTGCCAAAGAAGGCTGAAGACTCAAAGGTGACCCACTTGGTTGGCATCAGAGGGGCACAGGCCAAGGGTGGAAGAGTGGTTGAGTTGATGGTCATCTCTAGATCAACTTGCCACAGCCAATTTGCCATGGCCAACTAATCATGGCCAACTCGCCACAACCAACTCACCAGAGGTGGGATTCACTTACCTTCCCTACCGGTTCGCAACTGTGAGCGTGCGCGCACCGTCCATACATGCTCGGCCTTCCACGCATGCTCTTGGCTTGTGCGCGCTCCTTCCACATGCACACGGCCTCCAAAAGGTGGCGAAATAGGATGGCATTACATCCGGGAGTGGGCGGGGCCTACCGCAGTCACGGCTACCGGTTCACCCAAATTGGACAGAACCGGCTGAATCCCACCACTGCAACTCACCATGACCAACTCCCCATAGCCAAAATACCATGGGCAACTCACCACAGCCAACTCAATCGCATTCATTGAAAGAAACAGATCTTATTCAGCCCTCTTCTACCATTACGTCAGCATGGATGTCATTAACAAGTCCCACCATCAAGGGCCTCAGATGCATTATTCCAACAGGAGATCTACTCGGGTTGACTTAAATGTCAAGAAACCTTGGATGATCACACGGATCTAAGACAACTCGCCGCAGCCAACTTGCCATGGCCAACTTCCCATGGGGCAAGATCTTCACTAATGCTGAAGAAATGGTGGAATAAAATCGTTAAAGAAAGGATGCCAAAGGGGGAAACAAAATGAAATGTGAATGACAAAAAATCAAAACAATTTTAAAAATTATTTTAAATAATTAAATTGAATTGAATTGTTGAATTGGCCCAGGGCAAGTTGGCCATGGCAAGTTGGCCTGCTGTGAGTTGTCTCATCCTTTGATCAGGAACATTGATCTAGCAACATTTCCTCTCCAGTTGAATCTCAGCAGATATCACGAAGAAGATGTTGAATGTGTAAGTGATAGTAGAGTCTTTGCAAGTGCAACAGACTGAAGTCTCTTACACCAGCCTTGATATCGGCTAAAATCACTTGATGGCGATGAAGATGTAGATGAGATTTTGCCCCAAAGTAAAGTGGATGAGCTAGCTAACAAATCTCCCTTAATAGGAATGTCTTTCCTCCCACACACACATACCTACGAAATTCAGCAGAGTTACAAAATCAATGAGACAGTGAGGAGTGTAACCAAGTCATGCCAGTCAAAAAATATTAGATGATAATTAGATGGAGTTTTGCCGAGGCAACACTGGGCAAGGGAAAGCGATCAAGCTTCCCAGCGACAGGAAGGAAGGCATCGAACGATGAACCAATTTTGAACACCAATTATTTTCTGAAGACAATAATAAAAAGATGAGGAATCCTTAGATCAGCAACGTGATTCTCCCGCAGCAGTGCAGGCACTGAGAGAAGCTTCAAAGCAAGGGAAACATATTTGGAATTGATCAAAATCTACACTTACGTGAATTGAAACACAACAGCGACAATCCAGAGTCCCCATTCATGTTCAGGGTTTTAGAGTTTTTATCAAGCTCGGGCACACGGTTTTAAGATTTTGAAAGCTGTTCTTATTCCACATTATGTTCTGCGTACACTGTTGTTGTTTTTTTTCCTATGGTTCCTCTGTGTTGAAGTTAATTGTCTGGTCCAGAAGAGCATAGAGACCAAAATAATATTGGAAATTGTAAGAACTGAGTTCTTCTACTGCCCAGAATAAAAAAGGATGGCTTCATCAAACCATTTCAAAAAGTCAAAACTTAATTAAGTTGTGTTTGGTGATGTTAATTGGGTATATCTAGTTTAATGAAAAGAAGGACTAGGGGTGACATGTTCCAATATCTAAGGGGCTGCCACATAGAAGAGAGGGAGTCAAGCTATTCTCCAAAGCACCTGACAAGAAACAATGGATGGAAACTAATCAAGGAGAGAAGCAACCGAAAATTAAGAAGAAATTTCCTGACAGTGAGGACAATTAACCAGTGGAACAGCTTGCCACCAGAAGTTGTGGGTGCTTCATCACTGGAGGTTTACAAGAAGAGCCTGGACAGCCAGTTGTCTGAAATGGTATAGGGCCATGATGGTGAACCTATGGCACGCGTGCAACAGGTGGCACACGGAGCCATGTTGCCTGGCATGCCAGCTCAGCTCTGCCGATTTTCGGCCCTTTTGGGCCCACCAAAAGAGGGTCTGGGGGGGGGAGGCCCATTTTTCTTTCTCCCTGGCTCCACTTCCTCTCTATGCATCTGGGGAGGGCAAAAACAGCCTTCCCCACCCCACTCGGAGGCCCAAAACAGCCCGTTTCTCAACTTCCGGTCTCCGAGGGGGTGGGGAAGGCTGTTTTTGCCCTCCCCAGATGCATAGAGAGGATCTGGAGCCAGGTGAGAAAGAAAAACGGGCCTACCAGGCCATCGCGTGCCAGGAGTGGGGGGGGAAGGGGGGGTTGCGCTTGCATGTGCATGGCAGGGCACATAGAATTATGGGTGTGGGCACACACATGCGCAAACCTTCCCCACCCCCGCCCCTTCCTGGCACACGATGGCAAAAAGGTTAGCCATCACTGGTATAGGGTCTCCTGCCCAAGCAGGGGGTTGGACTAGAAGACCTTCAAGGCCCCTTCCAACTCTGTTATTCTATTATTCTGAAGGGCCCAGACAGTTAGCCCTCTGCTCCCTTAAAAGAAATGAACGCTTATTAGCCTCTCTACCACACTTAAGAATGTCTCCGATAAAGGATTCCCATCCGAAATGCTTTTAAAAAATAAACTCTATTATTTTATTTTAATTTCAGTTTTTTGCTTCCCTACTTGGCCGTTATCTTACTGTTGTCTTGGTCCCCCTTGAATGTTTTCCAAAACATTCCCTCACAGTTGTGCTCAACACACCCCATTCTTCCATTATGGTCCTTCAGCCATAAGACAACCACCATCCCGAGACTAGGTGGGCGAGAAAATCTCGTGATTTGCAAATGAATTGGGAAATTCAATATCCCACCTTAATCTGGAGGACATTACAAAACCGGGCTTTGTCCTGATGTGAGTCAACCATCAGAGGTTGCAAGGAAATTAATAAAGCATCAAAGCTCAGCCATCCATTACTGCTTAAAGCAATATTTGAGGATTTAAGAGATCAGAAACTGCTTAGAGCAAACACAGATCCTCAAACATAGCCATCTCTTCACTGCTTTAGATGAGTTCCTCTCCTTTCAACATTATTCCGCGTTGCTATCCAAAACTAAATACAGAAAAAGAAGATATTCCTAAATTCTAATGAGAACCCAAAACTCCCTCAGGAACTGAATTCAAACTTCACTAACATCTGTGCAAAAATCCCCGTTGAGCTCAAATTTCGGGGAAAGTCCTGGCCAGGTGTGAAAAAGTTTTTTCTCGAAGGTAACTCTCGTTCCTTACCACCGATCTACGAATGTAGTTAAAAAGGAGGGTTGGGATATTTTCTGAAGCATGTTTCAGGCGGTTATGAGATCCGTAAGAAGAATGTCGGTGCACATGAGGTAATTTAACTGGATTTTCCCCCCTCCCACCTTTTCTGGAAATTTATTTATTTATTTATTTATTATATTTCCATACCGCCTTTCTCCCGTAGGACTCAAGGCGGTGTACAGTCAAGAAAAATATAGACACACAAACATAAATACTCGAAATACTCGAGAGGAGACAAAACTCACACACACATATTCCCTATGATTCAGCACAACTGAAGGGCGGGTGGCATTTGAAAAAAAGTGATCGAATATTTGTTAGAAGGGCTTTAATTATTATCCCGCCTGGATTTGCAGTAAAGGAAGAGATTTTAAAGGGAAATGGCCAGTGGTGGGTTGCCCCCGGTTCGGACGAGTTCGCAAGAACCGGTAGTAAAACCGGCGGGAGGCCCCGTCCACTGCCCCAGATGTCGTCATCAGTGATCGGCGCATGCGCAGAAACAAGGTGCCCGGGCGAGCGAAGCACGCGCGCACGCGATCCCGTTGCGAACCAGTAGTAAAGGTAAGTAGAACCCACCCCTGGAAATGACAAAACATTTCTTGAATGGTATGTGGAAAAAACCTTAGGAGATGGGGCTAAGAGATGGGGCTCTACAACTTTTCAACTTGAACGCTTGTAGACTTCAACTCCCAGAATTCCTCAGCCAGTATGGGTTAGGGTCCACAGTAGCAGTGGGTTTCTCATTATGTCACTACTGGTTCGCCGAGTGCACGTACCCGGTTTGCACGCACGCCTGCCTTCCACGCATGCGCCCGGCCTCAAAAACGTGCCTAAATAGGACGGCATAGAGCCAGGGTGGCTCCACCTACGATTTCCGCTACCGGTTTAGGCGAACCGGTCTGAACCAGTTGAATACCACCTCTGGTTCACAGCAGGGGTGGGTTCTACTTACCTTTACTACTGCTTCACCTTGTGCGCGTGTGCACGCACACGTGCTTCTGTGCATGCACAGATCACCTATGATGATGTCCAGGTCAATGGGCGGAGCCTCCCACCGGTTTTACTACCGGTTCTTGTGAACCGGTCTGAACCAGAGACAATCCATCACTGGTCCACAGGTCTTAAAGTTGCTGAGGTTGGAGACCCCTGGCCTAAGGAACGGTGAGATAGGAGACAGCAGAGCTCTCAACTCCATAAGAAGGAGTCTAGAAAGAGTGTGGAGAAGAGCAATGAATGAAGAACATCTTCTAGGATGTCCAATTCAGATCACAGGGAGCTATCTAAACACTTTGGTCTGCCTAAGTTCTGCCTCAGTCCATCTAAACTTACCATCTGCTTCATACCTTCTTGTTCTGCCCCAGCTATGGACCCAAAGAATGCAGCACACACGAGGTCTGTACAAACCTTAGTTTACTAAATTAAATCAGTCTTTTTCAAACAAAGGCTGTTAATTAACTTTCTTAACAGCCTACAAGAATCCAAAGAATAAATAATCGTAAACTTACTAGGATTGGCAGAAAGCCCAGAAGCAATTTGCGGGACACTGATAAGAGAACTAAGATCAAGACGCGAAGGAGAGTGAACGAAGTTGTTCCCTGCAAATTGCCTCAGTTGTCGTCCGTCCTTAAATAGGCTAAGGGAGTGGCCAATTAGCCCCAAGCCTTACTCTTGAGGAGACCTCCTCCTGAGGAGCCACTCCTGCCTTTTGGCAGCTCGGCGTGCTCGTTTATCGAGAAGAGGCTCCTTCTCTTCGTCCTCTTCACTTAAGGGAGCTTCTGGAGGTTCTGAAGGCCCTGGCTGAATCCCCACCTCTGGCACCACATCTTCTCCAGCCTCCTCATTGTCCAACTCGAGTGCCAGCTGCACAGGCTGCTGGCGCAGCACCACACCAGCCTCCTCACTGTCAGAATCAGCTACTAACTGCACAGGCTGCTGACGGGCCACAACACTTCTCATGTGTGTTTTTTCCCTCTCTACTAGAGCCACATTTAGCTAGATACACACACACCCCTCATGTGGTTTTTAAGACCTTGCTCCAACCCTGACGAAAACCCAGCACAAACTTCGGTCGCTTCCTCTATTTTACGTCAAAGCGGACCGAAGCAAGAGAACTGGATGTTCTCCATAGCCAGACAGTCTAGTAGTTCTTCTCCAACATGGAGTAGAACAGCTTTCCACAGTGAAGTGTTTACAGAACAGCCGGCTGAGTTCAAGAGGTTCACCAACCCCTAAGCCTCTGTAATTACCTTGTTTTCTACAGGATGACCAGATGTTGAGTGAAAACCAAGCGCATTCCAGATCTATTTCTACCTTGGCTTCTCTCCAGAGGTCAACACAACATAGCGACGTAAGTAAGTAAGGAAGTGGGCTCGGTTCAAATTCTTGCTTCTTCTCGTGTAGTGAGAAAATAACGGGTTGGCCGTCAGCAGCAATTTTTGCATTCAGATTTCTTTGCAATATATAAATTCTTTTGCTTTCCCTCCATCTCCAGAAGGGTAGCATCGTGAATACAGCTCATCTGTCTGGAACCCACACTGCATATCGGACATAAATACAATCGAGAGAGTCCAGAGATATTTTACAAGAAGAGTCCTCCATTCCTCTACCCACAATAAAATTTTAATCTGTCTGGGCCAAAATAATTTAATTTGATTTTATCTGGTTTTTAAATTTTTTATGTCTATGTTATTTTATTGTTTGGCTGTTCACCGCCCTGAGTCCTTCGGGAGTAGGGCGGTATACAAATCGAATAAATAAATAAATAAAATAAATAAATAAAATACTTTCTGCCACCAGACTCCACATTTTGGGCTTAGACAACTTAGAACTACGCCGACTTCGGTCTGACCTAAGCATAGTACATAAAATTACCTGCCACAATGTCCTACCTGTCAATGACTACTTCGGCTTCAACCACAACAATACACCAGCAAATAATAGATACAAACTCAAGGTAAAACGTTCCAAACACGATTGCAGAAAATACGACTTCAGTAACAGAGTGGTCAATGCCTGGAATGCACTACCTGACTCTGTAGTCTCATCCCAAAATCCCCAAAACTTTAACCTTAATCTGTCTACTGTCGACCTCACCCCATTCCTAAGAGGTCTGTAAGGGGCGTGCATAAGTGCACCAGCGTGCCTACCGTCCCTGTCCTAATATTCCTTTTTACTTACTCTTTTCATGTATCCAAATTATGTTTATACTTTTACCTGTTATCTTATATATGATTGACAAAATAAATAAATAAAATAAATCAGGAGCTTCTGACCTCCTTCTCAAACCAAGTTCTTCTCCGATTCTGATATTCCAACTTGACGAATATAGTTTAAGCCTAACTGAAGTTAACTAGGTATAATTATTAACTAGATAACTAGGTATAATAAGGACGATACATATAACGGCACGAAGATATTTTTTTTTCAAGATGCGTTAGCGGTGCATAATAATGCATGCAAATAAAGCTTTACCCTAAAGGAATTTTGATACACTCACCAGTATGATCACAACAACATTTTTTGTGTTATTGCGAATTTTTTGGGGTGTGCGAAAACTGTATTATTTTACCAATCCCTGCGGGAATATTGGTAACACAAAAGAGGGAACGGCAAGTAAAGAATGAAATCGCAAAAATACATATGCATTACACCAATTTTGGAATTAAACAATATTGGAGCTTTAGAAATTTTTCTAATTAAACAGAAATGCAGAAATAGCCCAGAACAGAAAGAACTTGTGATAGTATAAGAGCATCTCATTTCTCAATATATTAAAACTATCTCAACCACATTATGCATAATTGTGATACAGAGAAGGGATGGGTATATCTGCAATGTATAATTTGAATAATCAATTCAATTTAAGATTTATGATCTGATTCCCTCCTGGACTACCGTAATAAAATATCCAGATCAGCTCCATTTGATTCAGAAAGCTGATTTGTAGGGGGAGTGGGAAAGGGGGAAGAGAGAGAGAGAGGAAAAAAAATGAATTAATTTAACTGATTAATTTGAAGGAAGGCATCCATTATGATCTGGCGCTTTTGATTCCATTTGCAAATGCAATTAGGAGAGAATCCATCAAATCACTATCAAGCTGAACATTCCCTCAGCCACAAGGTAGAAGCTATGAGAATGGGCTGGGAAACATCACACCAAGAGACCATTAATCCTAGGAGAAGCAACTTGCTGTTTTTATATCTAGTCTTAGCTTGTTGGGAAACTGCCAGCTAAGCTGGAAGGAGGGGTTAAACGAGGACCTAGTTTGGAATCCTTGCACAGTCACCAGCGACATAAGCTTGGCCTCACCCCGAGATCCGTGAAGCCTTATCTGGTCGTTCCCCAGGGGAAGGCAAGGAGTCTGGGGAAGATTCTTGTCACATAGGTAGAAGTCAATAAAGTTATTTATTTCAGCTACTTAGGAGTGGCTCTGGTTGAAATGGGCAGCTATAGCCAAGGAAGGAAGGAAGGAAGGAAGGAAGGAAGGAAGGAAGGAAGGAAGGAAGGAAGGAAGGAAGGAAGGAAGGAAGGAAGGAAGGAAGGAAGGAAGGAAGGAAGGTGCTTCCTTCCCCTGAGGGTTTTGACCATCCACATCTCAAGCAATTCCACCTTAACAGAAGAAGAAATTGGAAATATTTCTGGAAGCGACTGTCAATAACCTCACCTAACACAACACAACTTTGTTGGTCTTTTGTAAGGTTTGCAAACCTGGGCTGTGTTCCTGAGGCTGGGGTGCAGAACATGTTACGGTCCCCATTTCTTGACTTTCCTGTTCACTGGCCAAGTATCTCAGCTGCTGTGTATATATATTTACTAGCTGGACACCCGTGCTTCGCTACAAAACTAAGTGATCTGGCATGATAAATTGACACTTAAAACCTGAAACTTAATGTAGAATGTGTAACTCCTTAGCATCAGAGCAAGTTAATATAAGGCAACTGGCAGTTGGAACAGAGGGGGAGTAGAATGTCCCAGCCTGCAGGCCGGATGAGTCATGTGCTGGCCACGCCCATGCCTGGTTTAGCGAAGGAGTAGCATCGGAGCGTATGAATATAAGGCAACTGGCAGTTGGAACAGAGTTCTTTTCAGGTGGGGAGGGGAAGTAGAATGTCTAGCTTCTTAGCATCAGAGCGTGTAAATATAATTACTGCATATGAAATACTAATGATCTGATGGTCACTTCGAAAAATCCTTTCTTAGCAAGCACCTAGAACCCAAGAGGAACATACGTGGCAAATTTCAAGTTTGTAGCCTTTACCGTTCTGGAGATTTTGTGATGAGTGAGTGGTATTTGGCTTTTATATACACTGCTCAAAAAAAATAAAGGGAACACAAGCAGAAGACATCCGAGATCTGAATGAATGAAATAGCCTTATTAAATACTTTGTTCGTTACATATAGTAGTTTTGTGTTCCCTTTAGTTGTTTGAGCAGTGTATAAACTACTGAACGTAAAGAACAAAGTATTTAATAAGGCTATTTCATTCATTCAGATCTCGGATGTCTTCTGCTTGTGTTCCCTTTATTTATTTTTTTGAGCAGTATATATAGATTTAGGATGCTTTTATTGTTTTTCAGATGCTTTTTCACTGAATATTTTTGATTGTTTTAATTCCTTGGGCATGACTGAGATGGGTGGCTATATGAACAAACAAATGAATGAACAAATGAATGAACGAACGAACGAACATAAATAAGTAAATACTCAAGCACTGACTTCCTACTTTCCCTTGCCTACGAGCAATATATTCTTTTGTAGCTATACTTCTAGATCTAATGGCAGAGGTGGACTTTCCCATTGATGCAAGCTATTTTAGACAGCCACCTGTTAGCCACTCCATGTTGCTTGTCCCCCCCCCCCCAATATCTCCTGGACAAACCCATGCACAGTCCAGGAAACATTTGGCACCTTCTCTCGGGCCAGAGACTCGACGGAAGGGGAGGAACCATCATCCTAATCTAAACGACCAGCTTTTCCAAGGAGGAGAACCTGGCCTGGGGAGAGGCCATTTGTCATCCGGCAGGGCGGAGAAATGAATGCATCCCTCATTCCACCCGCTTCATCCAAATAGGACCCAGCACAAAGGTGACACGTCCTGGGAGCCATTCGTTTTTCAAATGGCCGCAACTTATTTTGCGCCGCAGTTGCACAAAGCAAAGGTTTGTCCATGCCTTAAACTTGGCACAATCAGAAACGAGCATGCCGACTTGCAGATTTCTCTGGAAATGACTCGTCCACCTGCATTCAATAAACGGGTTAGCAATTTTGAGGAAAATTGCTCGTTTCTTTGGAAGGCTTCTTTTCAGCCAACCCAACCCCACCCTGTTCCCCCCCACCCCCCGCCCGCCTCTGGTGCTTTGCTCCACTTGGAACCCTTAAATGCATCGTCTATAATTATATTAAAAGGTTTCACGTTTGCAAGCGCACTGCAGAAAATCAGCAAACCTCGTAGACCGATATGAAAGAAAGGATCCTTCCAAAACATACTCACACACCAAAACAAATGTAAGCAAGTTAAGGAAAACAGGAGGATAAAACCAGCAATTCTCCAAACCTTGAAATCTGCAGGTTTTGGTCCCCACACTATAAAAAAAGATGTTGAGACTCTAGAAAAAGTGCAGAGGAGAGCAACCAAGATGATTAGGGGACTGGAGGCTAAAACATAGGAAGAAGGGTTACAGGAATTAAGCAGGATAGTCTAGAGAAGAGAAGAGAAGGACCAAGGGAGACATGATAGCAGCCTTCCAATATTTGAGGGGCTGCAACAGAGAGGAGGGGGCCAAGCTATTTTCCAAAGCACCTGAAGGCCAGACAAGGAATAATGGATGGAAACTGACCAAGGAGAGATTCAACTTGGAAATAAGGAGGAATTTTCTGACGGTGAGAACAATCAACCCATGGGACAGAAGTTGCCTTCGGAAGTTGTGGGAGCTTCATCACTGGAAGCTTTCAAGCAGAGACTGGACTGCCATCTGTCTGAAATGGTGTAGAGTCTTCTGCTTGGGCAGGGGGTTGGACTAGAAGACCTCCAAGATCCCTTCCAACTCTGTTAATCTGTTCATCTACAAGAGTTGGATGTTTTTTTTTTGAGATGATCAGGACTTCAGCAGTATTTGAACTAGTGGTGAAATCCACTGGTCTACCACCACACTGCCTTTTAACACTGATCAGCTGTAGGGCGGCCCTTTGAAGCCCAGAGTTTAAACAGTTTTTTTCCTTCTAGCCGATCAGCTGAGACTCGGGAGGCAGCGAATAGATTGGGGGCGGGGCCAAATAAAAGGTAAGAATAATGCGGGGGTGGGTGGGAGGGCCCAGCTCCCAAACAAAGAGAACCGGTTCGGTGACGTCATATCATCACTGCTACCAGCTTGGCCGAACCGGGCCGAACCAGGAGGAACCTATCACTGGTCCTATGTTAAGAGAAGGACAGACCCTTAGAAGAAATTAACTTTTCTCGCCGTTTGCAAAAAAAATCCTAGTTGGAATTGAACCGCAAACAAAAGTTTTTAAGAACTGTCATAATTTAAACTGATCCAGGGGGGGAAAAAAAACCCCAGATCATTTTCAGAGATTGAAAATGTTTCCGAGTCATCGCATATACTTAGATGAAGTTGTATTCAGGAATGGGCACCAAACCCCAAGCCCGTAATTTCCAAGCAACAAGCGGGTGAGCTTAAGCTGGCGTTTTAATTTCCCATCGTGCTTCAGCTCAGGGCTCGTTCGGGGCATGGTGGGGAAAAAAGTTTTGCTTAGTTCTTTGGGGCTGCTGGGAAGCCCAGCTATCCTCCCCACCCCTCCGTCTTCTCCTCGCTAAACCCATCAGAGCCTCAAAAAGGTTATTGCTGTAAAACGTCAAAAAAGCTGCGAGCGGCTCCTTTCTCCGCAGAAATTTAATTTGCACAGAACACCGTAGAATATTTGAGAGCATTTTTGCTATGCGCTTACGGTAATAACAGCAGCTCTTTGCTAACAGTATTAGAAAGGATTGTGGCAAGGCAAAGGAGGGGAAAATGTTAGGAATAAAGAAGAAGAAGGGGGGGAAAAAACTACATTTTATTGGCGGAAAGGGGGAAAGGGCTGTTTCATCTCTTTCCAAGAATAACTTAATGAAAAAGGATCAGAGTGAGCCACTAAGGCAGCCTCCGATGCGTACATTTTATAAATCAGCCGGTGCCCTAAGGCATCATGTTTATATAGACACTTAAATTTAAAATAAGAACACTCCGTCTTCATTGCAACAAACAGAGATTCAATTACTTTGTGAGTCTTACAGTCTGAATAATATACAGCATAATGCTACATTTTGGTCCCCGGAGGTGAACTTTCCCTTGCAGCTCATTTAAATCACCTGGCAAATGAAACAAATTAAAGGCAGCGTACAAAGGAAGGTGTGTTTGCGCGGGGGCGGGGGTGTACAGCCAGGGCTTCTGTGTTCGATTAATGTGGATAAAAGAAAGGAAGCATACAGAGTCAGATATATGAGCTCTAAAGGGCCCTCTCTATTCACATTATTATAAGGGGAAGACGTGCTTAGATACATGAACTCTGAGAGAACCTCTCTATTCACATTATTATAAGAGAGGAAAGTGCTTGTTGGAGATTACATTAACAAACAGTTAAACCTCATTAAGTGGTAATATATCTTCTGATGAATCCTAGATGTCACGAAAGGACAGCCATATGGAAAACATCTGAGTGACCTCACTATGAATGACACAAAGACATATATGTTACAAAGAGTTACTTAATCCAATAAATTTACCCAAGGACAGCAGTAACTCTCCCATTAACAACTACAAGCACTTAAGAAAAGTTGTGTGGCTAAGATAATTTTATAAACTAAAATTAATGGTTTAAGTAATTAGATGAACATATTATCAAATGTATGTAGCCATATATGGAAAATCGGATGTATGATCTCATGTTAACCATATATGGAAAATGTATGATCTCACTGAATCCTTTGTCTTAGAAATGTATAAAAACCGTTGTATCAGAGTTCTTTCTTTGTTCAAAGCTTCAGGTACAAAACTGGCTCTGAACCTTGCGCAATAAAACTGTCTCTGGCTGACCCAGGAATGTTGTTTGGTCTCATCATTCCACAACACGATCATATGATTAGCAAAAAAACAAACAAAAAAAAAAAAACAGAGGAAAAGTCACCGACCTTTTCCTCTCCCATAAACACAAAGCATTGAGCCAAAAAGTGGGAAGATTGGATTGCTAAAGTATTTGGATGAATTCGTGGTAATGGCCTTATTGCTAGCTAGATGGAGTGATTCTTTTAAGAAGATGTTGGATAACCATTTGTCTGAAGTGGTGTAGGGTTTCCTGCCTAAGCAGGGGGTTGGACTAGAAGACCTCTAAAGTCCCTTCCATGTTGTTCTGTTGTTCTGTTCTGTTCTGTTTCTATTTATTCTATTCTATTTTGTATTCTGTTGTTCTGTTCTATTTCTGTTCTTTCTATTCTATTCTATACTATACTATTCAATACTATTCTGTATTTCTGTAATATGAGCCTCGGTGGTGCAGCGGACTAAAGTGCTGTTAAGCGCTAGCACTTAGCTGCCAGCTGCCTGCAATTAGGCAAGTTCGAATCTCACCAGGCTCAAGGTTGACTCAGCCTTCCATCCTTTCGAGGTAGGTAAATTGAGGACCCGGATTGTGGGGGCAATAAGCTGACTTTGTATAGAACAATACTGCTTATGGGGGGGGGGGGCGAAAGCCCTAATAAGCAGGTATATACAAAAAAGTATGCAGGCTATTGCTATAATGCATTGTAAGCCGCCCTGAGTCTACGGAGAAGGGCGGCATATAAATTGGACTAATAAATAAATAATAAATAAATAAATAAAAGCCCCCCCCCATGGTGTAGGAGGCGGATTAGGCCATGCCCACCCAGCAACCGGGCAGAGAGCCCCTTGCCAAAATTTTTGAAGTCCACCCCTGCTGTTGTGTCTGAACACAGTCAAGCTTGCAAAATGCTATTTATTTGTTTCAATCGTATCTCGTTTTTTTTTATTTATTTTTATTTATTCTAAGCTGTTCAGTGATCATCATAGGAATTTTTATTTTATCTCCTCTCCGGAATATTCTGCTTTTAAGTGCGGCTTTTCTGCAGCTTTATTTGATTTGATTGTGCTGGCTTTTGTTTATTGATGTGCACGTATGGGCCGTTATTCTTTTGCAAGTCATCCTGGAGAATTTGAGAGAAAGGTGGCATATTTTTACGCACCTCTCTGCAAGAAAGATGAGCAAAATAAAAAGCCAAGCTAAAAAAAAAAAGAAAGAAAGCCAAAATGTATCCGTGGATCGGATTTAAAAAAAAGGGAACGCAACTGAGGCCACAAATGACACGCTATTGGGTGCTCTTTTTTTTTTCTTTTTTGCCGTCCTGTTATAGATGTCTTTGGACTACAGTCTCCATAAGCAAGGTCAGCACAATCTGTGATCAGTCCTGATCTAAAATATCTGAGAAATATGGGTGGTTCCTCTGTGATCAGCTTTAATGGAAGCTTTTGAGATGGGAGCTCATTTGCATCGTCTAAAACGTTTCCAAATCAGAAAGCGTAGACAATAAAATGTTGCCTTCCTCCTGTCGAAGGAGGAATCGGTGTTAATTTAGCTAAGAGCCTCCCATAAAATTCATCATGAGTCTCTAGATAAAAGCAATCTCGTGATGAGACGACGACAATAATGCTTCAACGTCATCTGAAATGGATAAGGACATCTTCCTAGCACTTTCAAGGACACACCCTTGTTTTCTTGGGGAAAGTAGGATGTAGGCCAGGGGTGGGCAAATGTGGCTCTTTTACAACCTGTGGACTTCAACTCCCAGAATTCCTGAGGCTGTCTCGGGAATTCTGGGAGTTGAAGTCCACAGGTTGTAAAAGAGCCACATTTGCCCATTCCTGATGTAGGCCAAGGATGTCCAACCTTAGCAACTTGAAGACTTGTAGATGTCAACATGTAGACTTCAACATGTAGACTTCAACATGTACTTCAACATGTACTTCAACATGTAGACTTCAACATGTACTTCAACATGTAGACTTCAACATGTACTTCAATATGTACTTCAACATATAGACTTCAACATGTACTTCAACATATAGACTTCAACATGTACTTCAACATATAGACTTCAACATGTACTTCAACATGTAGACTTCAACATGTATTTCAACATGTAGACTTCAACATGTACTTCAACATGTACTTCAACATATAGACTTCAACATGTATTTCAACATGTAGACTTCAACATGTACTTCAATATGTACTTCAACATATAGACTTCAACATGTACTTCAACATATAGACTTCAACATGTAGACTTCAACATGTATTTCAACATGTACTTCAACATGTACTTCAACATGTAGTCTTCAACATGTACTTCAACATGTACTTCAACATGTATTTCAACATGTAGACTTCAACATGTACTTCAACATGTACTTCAACATGTAGTCTTCAACATGTACTTCAACATGTACTTCAACATGTATTTCAACATGTAGACTTCAACATGTATTTCAACATGTACTTCAACATGTACGTCAACATGTACTTCAACATGTACTTCAACATGTAGTCTTCAACATGTACTTCAACATGTACTTCAACATGTATTTCAACATGTAGACTTCAACATGTATTTCAACATGTAGACTTCAACATGTACTTCAACATGTACTTCAACATGTAGTCTTCAACATGTACTTCAACATGTAGACTTCAACATGTACTTCAACATGTAGACTTCAACATGTACTTCAACATGTAGACTTCAACATGTACTTCAACATGTAGACTTCAACATGTACTTCAACATGTAGACTTCAATATGTATTTCAACATGAAGGATACTGCAAAATCCCCATTCCCTCCCCACTCCAGGGGAAGGATACTGCAAAATCTCCCTTCCCACCGGTTCTCCGAACTGCTCAAAATTTCCGCTACCGGTTCTCCAGAACCTGTCAGAACCTGTTGGATTTCACCCCTGTTACAAACACTTCGTTTTTAACATCGGAATTCCTTTGCTTCAGACAAGACACGTTTTAAAAGATTTCTTCCAACGCATCCTGGCACCCACCCACCCCACCCCCCAAAGTTATGAAATGTTTAAATAAAAGCATCCTGCATCAAGGATTCCTGCATCAATTTAATCTTTGTTGTTGTTTTTTTTGTCCTCGGAAATTCTGCTTTCAAAACTCGGGAGACCTCTTAAAAATGCCTTTTGTAGGAGAAAGAACTCCAGTCTGCTCCCGATAAAATGTTTAATAAAATTTACAGCGTTTGCTTCGGATCGAAGTTGGAGGAAACCAAATTTATGGCAGGCTGCTGGGCTCAGAGCAACAATAAGTGTCAGCTCGATAAAAGGATGCCTTCTCTTAACATGGACAAAATAAAAAAAAAAACAGGAAGGCAGAGATTCACCAAAGTAGGGCTGGAAAAACCTCAAGTGACAAACTAAAGCAACAAAGGTCCTCGACGTACGACCACCATGGAGCCCAAAAATCTATTGTGAAGCGAGGCAGTTTGTTAAGTGAGCTTGGACTCATTTGGTGATCTTTCGTGCCACCGTTGTTAAGTGAATCACTGCCAAAGGCGCACGGAACGCTGTTCCCTTCCCGCCAAAGGTGGTCCCTATTTTTCTACTTGCATTTTTTACCTGCTTTCGAACTGCTAGGTTGGCAGAAGCTGGGACAAGGCACGGGAGCTCACCCCGTCACGCGGCACCTGGGATTCGAACCGTTGAACTGCCAATCTTTCGATCGACAAGCTCAGCCTCTTAGCCACTGTGCCACCGCGTCCCTTCTAAGAGTCCAAGGTAGATATAAAGGAATACTTCCCTGTCACAGTTATGCCCCCGCCCCAAAATCTAAACGTGAACCAAAAATATCAATCAAACTTAGAAAACAACCAAGGAGGGAAGGAAGGAAGAAGCAGAGCATGAAAATGGTTTTGACTTTCATGGATGAAAGTAAAAAGATGCTCGAACCACCATGACCAAGGTCTATAAAAACTCTTCGGCGGAACCTCAAATGGCTCAGATGAAAAGCTGAATGCTGCCAAGCTCTCCCTCCTCCAATTTTTTCTATACAGTAATCTTCACCAAAATCACCAAGTTGGTCTTCCTCGGCCACCAGTGAGATTTTCCCGGGGATTTTAGCAGGAAACGTAGATAGGATGGGATGGAAAAGTCAGTGCCCTTCTAAGGATACCGAGACGCTATGAATCCTTTGGAGATGTCCATTTTGCTCCCCAAATTCATGGGGAGCTAACCCTAACCCTAAGTGGATTTGCCCCCCCCCCCCCACATTGGATTTTCCCATGTATTTGTTGTGACCTAGGCTCACTTAGTAATTACAGGACACAATTAGTCTCAATCAAAACTATTTTATTATAACAGCTGACAATTACTTCATTCCCAGCTTAGTGCAAATTAATTCCAAAACAAGTCCTTCAGAAAAAGTCCTTCGGGTTTATCACAAACCTTTATCTTCTTTGGCACCCTGCCAAAGGCCTTTCTTGGCAAAGCCCCACGAAGTTCAGAAATAAGAGATGCCGACTGGAAACAGATTTAGCAACATTGCTTTCCTACAAAGAGCCCAAGAGCCTTTGCTGCTCTTTTAAGCTTTATGGGAGGGGTCAATCATCTCCTGGCCTTACTCCCGAGTCGTCCTTTTTGCTTTAGCTGCTCTTGCTCTGCACATGGCAGCTCTGCGCATGCATGCACTAGGAACAGGCTCCTCCTGTTTCTCTGCCTCTCTGCTGTCTGACTCTGGAGGCTCCGGAGTCCGCGCATCACTCCCAGATGGTTCCGGCCCCATCTCTGCCTCCAACGCAAAGCCCTTGTCCGGGCCTCCCCCAAACTCCAGGACTGGCCCATGTTCCTCCCCAGTCTCCTCACTGTCCGACTCTGCTGCTAACTCCATGGGCTGCTGGCAGACCACGAAAACATTTTGCCAGGAACCTAGATAGGGTGGGCTTGAAAAGTCAGCATCTTCCTAACCATACCGATGCACTCCAAATCCATTGGCGATGTCCATTTTGCTCTCCAAACTATTCAAATTCAGATTCAGTCTCCAAATTCAAATCCAACTCTACGATTCTACGTTCTAATTCATGGAGACCTAAAACCTCTAACCCTAAGTGGATTTGCACCCCAATCAGATGCATAGAGAAACCTGGTCTCTCTTTTTCTATCCAACCTCTTCACCATTGGCATGTGTGTGACCAGCCATACGCTAAATAAATAAATAAATAACCATTGGCATCAGGTTTGAAAGACTAGGTCACATATGAAGGTTTAAATGAACTGATTTGTTGCCTAGGAAGAAGAATCGTCTGAACTCTCAGTCAACGCTCGTAAGAGTCCAATAAGAAACAACTGCACTCAAGTGAAGTTGGACTCAGTTCCCTTGTGGCAAGATAGGGAGGCTAACAGGGGTGGGATTCTAAAATTTTAGCAACCGGTTCTCTGCCCAGTTGTTGGGTGGGCGTGGCCATGGTGGGTGTGGCCTACTTGGCTTCCTGCAGCATGGGGGAGGGGCGTTTTCACCCTCCTCAAGTTCCAGAGGTTTTCTTCGAGCCTCTGGGAGGGTGAAAACGGCCTCCCTCAGGCTCTGGAGGCCAAAAATGGGCCCATTTCCATACTTCCACAACTTCTGGGAGGCTTGTTTTTTGCCCTCCCACAGCCTCCATGCAGGCCCTGCACTTACCTGGCATCCAAAATGGGCCATGTGGAGACTCCTGGGAGGACAGGGTTGAGTGGGCAGTGCCAGCCAGTCCTTCCAACTACCGATTCGGTGAACCAAATGTAAAATTAGCATCCGGTTCTCCGGAACTTGTCCGAACCGGCTGAATCCCATCCCTGGATGCTAACATGATCCCACTCTTAACTCCGCCCCAGTTTCTACCCATCCTTCTCCTACCATTGCATACTCTTTGCCAAAGACCAAGATACAAGATTGCTTCAAGTAAACCTCCCAAATGGAGCACGGAATAATAAGAGAGATCTGAACATCCATCCTGACCAATGAAGACACCGTTTGTCAGATCATAGCAGGGAGAAGGTCAGCCACCTGACACTAAAAGCTAGTAATTCAAAGCGCTCTTCAGAGGGACTTCAGCATTTAAAAAGGCAGTTTTGCTAGACAACAGAGATATATAATTTTCCCACGCCGTGGCTGAGATGGATCAATTTCCACAGTTCAACCCAGGGTTTGGATGGGTTGCAAACAGGCCTCTTTAGGAGAAATGTCTAAAAAAAGACCAGAGGGAGAAGGAAATCACAACTCCAGCCTGCCTAGAATCCCAAAATAAATGTCCCTAGAAGTTTCTAAATCAGATCCTGTGTGAAGAACGGGTTTCTTGTTGGGGATGGGATTCAGAAATTTTCGCAACCGGTTCTCTGCCTGGTTGCTGGGTGGGCGTGGCCATGGTGGGCGTGGCCTACTCAGCCTCCTGCACCGGGGGGGGGCTTTCCTCAAGCCTCCAGGAGGGAGAAAATGGCCTCCCCCAGGCTCCGGAGGCCCTCTGGAGGCTGGAAATTGAACCGTTTTCAGACTTCCAGTACTTCCGGTAGGCCTGTTTTTTGCCCTCCCCAGATTCCGGAGGCTTTTCTCGAGCCGCCGGGAGGGTGAAAAAGGTCTCCCCCGGTCTCCGGAGGCTCTCCGGAGGCTGGAAACAGGCCTGTTTTTCAGACTTCCGGAACTTCCAGGAGACTCATTTTTCACCCTCCCAGAGCCTCCGGGTGGGCACTGCACTTACCTGGCATTCAGAACGGGCTGTGTGGAAACTCCTGGAAGGGGTGGGACAGGGTGGGCGGGGCCAGCCACTCCTTGCAACTACCCGGTTCGCCGAACCAGATGTAAAATTAGCATCCGATTCGCCCAAACCTGTCCAAACCAGCTAAATCCCACCCTTGATTTCAACCCCCAGAATTCCCTAGCTACCTTCCATGCTGGCTGGGGATTTCTGGGAGTTGAAGTCCACACATCTTAAAATTGCTAAGGTTAAAAAACACCAGCCTAATCTAACTAACAAGATTCTGGGCAAAAAAAACAACAACATCACTTTAAAAATGACTTTGGGCTATTTTTTTTGAAAAAACAAAACAAAAGCAACCCAATTCTCCTGTCCTTTTCACTTTGTTTGGCCTCCAGGCAGGTTCTCTTTATTTTATTTCATTTATTTATTTATTTATTTTGGCCTTTTTTGGTTTAAATCTATACCCAGCAGTAGCTTAGTACCCAGCAGCCTGGAAATCCCGTCGACATCTTTCTTAACAAAGGTTATTCTGTCCTATTTGAACTCTCGAAAAGAGTTCGTGCAACTTTTAATCTTTTAATCCGTGCAACTTTTTTGTGTGTGTGTATTGTAAGCACTCCTTACCGATGATTTGGGCAAGAGACAACTTTGCTTTGCAATATCGGCGTGTTGGTTTAAGGCCCCTTGCATGCATGTCTTCCGTGATGGATTAGAACATTTTTTTTTGGAAGACATTCTTCCCAATTGCGATTGGCGAGGGAAGCAGAGGAACGCTATTAGAAAAATTATGAAGTGAAGATTGATTTCCTGGGAGGTACAACCGAAGACCTGAAATACATATCTTGTGTCTGCAGCGGAAATGTGGCTCAGTGGCTAAGGCGCTGAGCTTGTCGATCGAAAGGTCGGCAGTTCAGCGGTTCGAATCCCTAGCGCCGCGTAACGGGGCGAGCTCCTGTGACTTGTCCCAACCTAGCAGTTCGAAAGCACATAAAAAATGCAAGTAGAAAAATAGGGACCACCTTTGGTGGGAAGGGAACAGTGTTCTGTGCGCCTTTGGCGTTGAGTCATGCCGGCCACATGACCACGGAGACGTTTTTGGAGATGAGCACCGCTCTCTAGAGTCAGGAACGACTAGCACATATGTGCAAGGGGAACCTTTACTTTTAATGTGTCACATTCAATAACATCAGGCAAGATTCACTGAACAGCCCCTTTGCTTAGCGATGGAAATTCTGGTCCACGATGCTGGTCATAAGTGGAGGATGACCTGTCTGCTCCACTCATCACCTTTCCCACCAAAATCAGGGTTTGCCTACAGTTGTCTCTTCCACGCCGAAATAGTTCACAATAAGGTGTAAACGAAGCAGAGGTGCCTGTTTCCAAGCCGTGTAATTTAGGAGATGGAGAAGCGAATCCACCAGTAATGAGTAAATCTATCCGGGCCGGTCAGAAGGCAGCACCATAAAATGGGCAATGCATGTGATCACTGAGGCTTGAGCGAACTCATCTCAACTTCTCGAGAACTAGTCGGATCTTGGCAGAGGATCAGGGTCTCTCGCCAGCGTGATTAATCCGCCCTTCACCACTTCCGTAATTCTGTTTTACACTTCGCTTGGTTATCATTTTCTAGAAGTGCATTAGGTCAAGAGCCTAATCCCGCGCTAAACCCTGCTCGCCAGGTTTGACCAACTCTGGATGAAAACAAAAGCAACTTTTGGAAAATCTGGCCTCAGCTCAAGAGTCTCTAACGGAAAAGTTTGCACCCCACTCCGTCCAGCTGCTTCTCTCCACCAGGCCCAGCTGGAACTCCCAGCCTGAATTAAAACTAGACTAACCATCCAACAGCAAACTTCAGTTTTAATTAAAGAACTTTCCAACAAGAAAACCATATTCCTTCCAAAAACACTGACAGGGTAAGCCACTATAAACAAAGAGCAAACCCCATTCCCTTCTAACCAATAGTGGGTTGTTTTGGTTTTTTTTAATTTGATTTATATGCCGCCCTTCTCCGGAGACTCAGGGCAGCTTACAATGCGTTAAGCAATAGCCTTCATCCTTTTGTATTGTCCCCACAAACTGGCTCCTCAATTTACCTACCTTAGAAAGGATGGAAGGCTGAGTCAACCTTGAGCCTGGCGAGATTCGAACTTACTAATTGCAGACAGCTGGAGTTAAATTACAATGCATTAGTCTGCTGAGCTATCCAGGCTCAAGTAATTTAACAACCAGAGTGAGTACAAGAAATAGTTAAATGAAATAGAAAGAGAAGATGTACCGTAGATGGTAGAAAATATAACGAGGTAAGGAAAGGTTATATAGGTAAGCAAAGATATGACTTATGTATTTATTAATTTACCTTTAAAGACCCATTATATATATATATACATTAAGAATGATATAAGTATACATTTTTATACCATGTAATTGTGTAGCAAAGATTATCTATATGTACATACATTTGTATTTTTATTTATTTCTTTTTCCTACACCATGTAACCGGATGGATAAAAAATTGTATCATTATAATTTCTTAATAATAAAACATTTAAAACCAAAAAAAAAAAAACAACCAACCAGTTCTCTGCCCTAATGATTTCTTCCAACAACCGGTTTGCCAAACTGCTCAGAAAGTTAACAACCGGTTCTCCCAAAGTGGTGCGAACCGGCTGAATCCCACCACTGCTTCTAGCACTGATGATATTACATAGCTGGGTGATGAAACAACTGCAAGAAAACAATCAAGCTGAGAGAGCATCAAAGACAACCCTCGCCCCCATAGTCCTTATCATTATCATCATCATCCTCTTTCTCTTCCTGCAGCTGCTTCTCTCCACCAGGCCCAGCTTGAACCCTGTCTGTTTTACCACTCCAGGAAGAGAGGCTCAATATTTCAGGAAATGGGTAAAGAGAACGCAGAAAACTAGCTTGGTGATGGAAAAAGAAACCCCTGGCAGGCTGCCAAGTGATGCTATAGAAATGTTAGGAAGCAAAAAAAAAAAAAAGCATCGAGGGAATGGGAGAAGGCAGACAGCTGTGTGTTTGTGTGTTGATTGGGCAGAACTGTGCATCCCATAACTTAACTGGAGTGCTCAGACCTGGGCTACAAAACGTGGGATGTCCACTAGGGGCACCAGAGATGTAAAGCCTTCTCTTTGCTGCCCCCTAGTGAAGCCCTCAAGAATAATCTCAACAACACTGGCATATATACAGAGCAAACTCATGAGTGACAAAGCTGCAGTTTGGAACCGTAGATACATTATACATTAAAGCATACAATCATTAAGAATGCATGTAATCACTCAGGGATCACATACCGTATTTTTTGGAGTATAAGACGCACTTTTTTTCCCTCCTAAAAGAGGCTGAAAATTTGGGTGCGTCTTATATTCCAAATATAGCTCTTTCAAAGCTTTTTTTCCAGCCCTAACGAGCTGCTAGCGAGTGAAGCGGTCTTTGCCTGCTCCCTCCGACTCTCAGCTGTGCTTTAGAAGGTTTTTTTTCCAGTGAAGCGATCTTCCATGCTTTGCCTGCTCCCTCCGACTCTCAGCTGTGCTTTAGAAGGTTTTTTTTCCAGTGAAGCGACCTTTCGTGCTTTGCCTGCTCCCTCCGACTCTCAGCTGTGCTTTAGAAGGTTTTTTTTCCAGTGAAGCGACCTTCCGTGCTTTGCCTGCTCCCTCCGACTCTCAGCTGTGCTTTAGAAGGTTTTTTTTCCAGTGAAGCGATCTTCCGTGCTTTGCCTGCTCCCTCCGACTCTCAGCTGTGCTTTAGAAGGTTTTTTTCCAGTGAAGCGATCTTCCGTGCTTTGCCTGCTCCCTCCGACTCTCAGCTGTGCTTTAGAAGGTTTTTTTTCCAGTGAAGCGATCTTCCGTGCTTTGCCTGCTCCCTCCGACTCTCAGCTGTGCTTTAGAAGGTTTTTTTTCCAGTGAAGCGATCTTCCGTGCTTTGCCTGCTCCCTCCGACTCTCAGCTGTGCTTTAGAAGGTTTTTTTTTCCAGTGAAGCGATCTTCCGTGCTTTGCCTGCTCCCTCCGACACTCAGCTGTAAAGCTTTTTTTCGGCCCTAACGAGGCGCTAGCAAGTGAAGCAATCTCCGTGGTTTGCCTGCTTTTCTCATTCCTTCTCTCTCCAAAGATCAAAGAGCAAACCCCATTCCCTTCTAGCACTGATGATAGTACATAGCTGGGTGATGGAACATCTTCAAGATAACCATCAAGCTTAGAAAGCATCAAGGACTGTTATTGCATTTTTTATTTCCCAGCTGAGCTTCATTATTTTTGGACTAATAGACTTACTGTAGTTTGCCAAGTTCCTTATCAGTATTCTACTACGCATGTCCGCATTCTTTCACATTCCTTCACTTGCTTCACACTCTTTCCTTCGTTCTCTTGCCAGCAAGGTCCGGCTGAGAAATAGCCGGCAAGAATTCTTTCAAAAATGTAGCAATTACTTTTCTTAGTTAGTGAGGTGTTTTATTTTCTTTATAACAAATAAATGAGTTTTATTAGAAACTTTTCTTCGCGTTTCTTTTTCAGAATATTGCAACAAGGAATAAGCCTCGATCCATCCTCTAAACCAGGGTGATTTTTCCCAGAGCCAAACATGGGATTAATCAACGCCCTGACAAGGACCCCCAAAGTCCTCCTCCTCCTCCTCCTCCTCTCTCTCTCTGCAGCCGCTTCTGTCCACCAGGCCCAACCTGAACTCTCTGTCTGTTCTACCATGCCAGGAAAAGAGCTCGATATTTCAGGAAATAGGTCAATGCATCGCATTCACTCACAGCCCCCCCGCCCCATCCCACATCTTTTCAACAATGGGCAGTTCCACAAAGCCAACGCTGCTTCGTCTTTTGAGTGGCAACCACCAACATTCATTTGTATCCTTTTGCTCGGATTTCACGGGAGAGCGAGCTTGAAGCGTTTCCCGTCGTCTCAGAGGGAGAAGAAATGAAACAGGTAATTCTAACTCCTACGCTGCGTGGTGGGGAGAGGGGATTTCCATTACCAGAATAATATACCGGGGAGCTGTTGATGTGAAGGAAACCACAAACACAAGGAAAATAAAAGCAAAGCGCTGAATTAAAATTTCCACCTTCCAAAACGGCGTCTCCACGGTGCAGGAGGAGGTGGAGGCGGGAAGAAGGAGGAGGAGGAGGAGATGGGGAAGGAGAAAAGGGACCATGTGGTCCTTGGTGATCTCTGAACTTGGCTGTTTTCTTGCAGACATTTCATTACCCAACTAGATAACATCATCAGTGCTAGAAGGAGGGGGGGAGGAGGAGGAGGAGGAGGAGGAGGAGGAGGAGGAGGAGGAGGAGGAGGAGGAGGAGGAGGAAGAGGAGGAGGAGGAGGAAGAGGAGGAGGAGGGAAAAAACAGAAAAACAGCAAACAGAATAACAGAGTTGGAAGGGATCTTGGAGGTCTTCTAGTCCAACCCCCTGCTTAGGCAGGAAACCCTACACCACTCCAGACAAATGGTTGTCCAATCTCTTCTTAAAAATTTCCAGTGTTGGAGCATTTACAACTTCTGGAGGCAAATTCTCCCACTGATTAATTGTTCTCACTGTCAGGAAATTTCTCCTTAGTTTTAGTTTGCTTCTCTCCTTGATTAGTTTCCACCCATTGCTTCTTGTCCTGCCTTCAGGTGCTTTGGAGAATAGCTTGACTCCCTTTTCTTTGGGGCAGCCCCTGAGATATTGGAAGACTGCTATCATGTCTCCCCTAGTCCTTCTTTTCATTAAATTAGACCTACCCAGTTCCTGCAACCGTTCTTCATGTTTTAGCCTCCAGTCCCCTAATCCTCTTCGTGGCTCTTCTCTGCACTCTTTCTAGAGTCTCCACATCTTTTGTACATCGTGGTGACCAAAACTGGATGCAGGATTCCAAGTGTGGCCTTACCAAGGCCTTATAAAGTAGTACTAACACTTCACGTGATCTTGATTCTATCCCTCTGCTGATGCAGCCCAGAACTGTGTTGGCTTTTTTGGCAGCTGCTGCACACGGCTGGCTCCTATTTAAATGGTTGTCCACTAGGACTCAAAGATCCCTCTCACAGTTACTGCTATTGAGCAGGGTACCACCTATACTGTACATGTGCATTTGGTTTTTCTTGCCTAAATGGAGAAGGAGGAGGAGGAAGAGGGGGAAGAGGAGGAGGAGGAAGAGGAGGAGGAAGAGGGGGAAGAGGAGGAGGAGGAGGAGGAGGAGGAGGAGGAGGAGGAGGAGGAGGAGGAGGAGGAGGAGGAGGAGGACTATGTGGTCCTTGGTGCTCTCTGAGTTGGTTGTTTTCTTGGAGACATTTCATTACCCAACTAGATAATATCATCAGTGCTAGAAGAGAGTGGGGTTGAGGAGGAGGAGGAAGAGGAGGAGGAGGAGGAGGAGAAGGAAAAACACCATTTCAAAACTTACAATATAGTGCTATCCTTGGAAATCTGTTGTGTCTTTCTCTTGAAAGCACCAAAGTGTGGTTTAAAGAAATCATTAATATAAAAGGAATGTGTGTGGGCTTTTTTTGTTTTTTCCAATTTAAATCAGCAGCATGTGGATGAGGAGAATGTTCTCCATCAAGGAGGATCTTCAAAATCTTAAATCTGGGTGTTTTCTTGCAAAAGGATTAAGGTCATGCGGAAAAATTTTCATCTTCGGGTTACCTCCTACTAAATCATTTAAATGAAAGGCATCTCCTTGCCTTCTTCCCCACACCAAAGGAAAAAGAGTTCATGAAATTTTCACAGAGTGGGGATTGGAGAGGGGGTGCCTGACATTTTCTCAAGGCTGAAAGCTAAAAAGCTTTTCATTTGGGTTATTATCTCTCGCAGCCTCCTTCTGTTTCCAATTCCAAAAAGGGAAAAGTTGAGTACAAAACTCTCGTCCTGGTTTTTCAAAATTATTAATAGGGGAAGAGAGGGAGGGAGGGAGGGAGGGAAGGGAAGGGAAGGGAAGGAAAAGAAAGGAAAGGAAAGGAAAGGAAAGGAAAGGAAAGGAAAGGAAAGGAAAGGAAAGGAAAGGAAAGGAAAGGAAAGGAAGAAGAGATGGAGGGAAGGGAAGGGAAGGGAAGGGAAGGGAAGGGAAGGGAAGGGAAGGGAAGGGAAGGAAAGGAAAGGAAAGGAAAGGAAAGGAAAGGAAAGGAAAGGAAAGGAAAGGAAAAGAAAGGAAGAAGAGATGGAGGGAAGGGAAGGGAAGGGAAGGGAAGGGAAGGGAAGGAAAGGAAAGGAAAGGAAAGGAAAGGAAAGGAAAGGAAGAAGAAATGGAAGGGAAGGGAAGGGAAGGGAAGGGAAGGGAAGGGAAGGGAAGGGAAGGAAAGGAAAGGAAAGGAAAGGAAAGGAAAGGAAAGGAAAGGAAAGGAAAGGAAAGGAAAGGAAAGGAAAGGAAGAAGAAATGGAGGGAAGGGAAGGGAAAGGAAGGGAAGGGAAGGGAAGGGAAGGGAAAGGAAGGGAAGGGAAGGGAAGGGAAGGGAAGGAAAGGAAAGGAAAGGAAAGGAAAGGAAAGGAAAGGAAAGGAAAGGAAAGGAAAGGAAAGGAAAGGAAAGGGGAAAGGGAAAAAAATTATGGAGACACATTCAAGTTGTAATGGCATTTATTTGTTGCAATGGAGATATAAATTAATAACAAATCCAGAAAAGAAAGATGACAGGAAAGGAGGAGAAGTATAGAAGATAAAGTAGAAAGGGGAGGGAGGAATATTTTGCTGATTGTTAATGTCACTTGCGTATTACAATGCATAGGAAGGAATGGAAGAAAAGAAGAGGCGAAAGGAAAAGAAAAGGAGGAATGAGGGAACTGTCACAGTGAGAAAACTAACTCATCATACCAGCACAGGAGAAACAATGAAGAACATTCAACAAGATTATCTTTTTTTGAAAAAAAATACTTTCAGATTTACACAGTAAGAAATCTCCAGGACTTACACTTCTCTGACAAATTCTTTTGTGAAAAAGCACAAAAGTTCCTTTCTACGTAATTCAGCCCTGCTGTGAGGACAATCTTCCTTAAAAAACACAAAATGATCAGAGCACACTTGGCTGAATCCAGAAATATGCAGGACATTCTCTCTCTCAGCCCCCCTCTCTCTCTCCCTCCTTCTCCCTGTCCATCCGTCCATCCATCCATCCATCCATCTATCCACATCCATCTTTTATCTATCTATCTATCTATCTATCTATCTATCTATCTATCTATCTATCTATCTATCTATCTATCTTCCTTCCTTCCTTCCTTCCTTCCTTCCTACCTATCTTCCTACCTACCTACCTACCTACCATCTACCTACCTATCTACCATCTATCTATTTATTTATTTATTTGTTTGTTTGTTTCCATTTCTATACCGCCCTTCTCTACCATCTACCTACCTACCCATCCATTCATTCATCCATCTATCTATCTATCTACTATCTATCTCTACCTACCTACTACCTATCCATCCATCCATCTCTTCTATCTCTACTTACCTATCCATCCATCTACCTACCTTCCTACCTATCAACCTACCTACCATCTATGTACCATCTACCTAACAATCTATCTATGCCTGCCTACCTACCTACCTACCCATCCATCCATCCATCTACCTACCTTCCAACCTACCTACCTATACCTACCATTTACCTAACTACCATCTATCTACCATCTATCTACTGACCTACCTACCTATCCATCCATTCATCCATCCATCCATCTACTTACCTTCCTATCTACCTCTCTTTCATCTACCTAACTACCATTTATCTACCATCCATCTATACCTATCTATCTATATACCTGCCTACTTACCTACCTACCCATCCATCCATCCACCTACCTTCCTACCTATCTACCTATACCTACCATCTACCTAACTACCATCTATCTACCGACCTACCTACCTATCCATCCATCCATCCATCCATCCATCCATCCATCCATCCATCCATCTACTTACCTTCCTATCTACCTATCTTTCATCTACCTAACTACCATTTATCTACCATCCATCTATACCTATCTATCTATATACCTACCTACTTACCTACCTACCCATCCATCCATCCATCTACCTACCTTCCTACCTATCTACCTATACCTACCATCTACCTAACTACCATCTATCTACCATCTACCATCCTACCTACCTACCTAGCTAGCTAGCTATCTCTACTTACCTATCCATCCATCCATCCATCTCTACCTACCCACATACATACAGTACATACCTACCTACATTCTAATCTCTTTTTCTTTCTGTAATCTCTCTCTCCCTATGTGTCTCTATCTGTCTGTCTGTCTGTCTGTCTGTCTATCTATCTATCTATCTATCTATCTATCTATCTATCCATTCATCCCCCTACTTACGTACCTACTGTACCTATCTCATTCTATCTCATTATGTCTGTCTGTCTGTCTGTCTGTCTGTCTGTCTGTCTGTCTGTCTGTCTGTCTGAATCCGGAATGCACAGAACACCGGATGTTCTCGCAGCTGAACGTCCTATTTAAAACTCTCCTCTCAGGTTCCAACCAGACTTCCTGGCCTTGCCCGTCTGGGGGCCCCTTGCCAAGATGACTTTTTCAACCTCTCGCTATTTATTTATTGCAGTGGAAGTTACCAAACCGTGCAATGACACAACGCAAACGGGAGGCGGTGGGTGGGTGGGAGGAAGGCAGCCAAAGAGCGCGGTTCCTTCCGCCACTCAGCAGGGGATTAAAGGGATTAGGAAACAGCTGTACAAGCCCTATCTTTCCAATCCCATTTTTTCCTGGGCACATGGCGCTCTGCTCCGTTGAACCAACGCTTTGCCAGCATTTGAAATTTGAAGTCTTCTTCCAGGGCTTAATTATTTATTTATTTTCTGGGTCCTTTCAGGGACTGCGGCAAAGATGGGTCTCCCCTGGCTTTGCGCGTCGGAGGCCTGGCTAAAATTAAATGTGCTACTTGCTATGGGTGTTTTTATAGACAGACAACGGGCCACTGGATCCGGGGTGGGTGGGAGGTGGACATGCAGAGGACACACACACACACACACACACACAATCCTGACTGTGTCTTTTGGAGCCAAGCCATGAAGTGGATGTTGTTTATGTGACAAGAGAAAATGAAACTCCCCTTTGAGTTTGGGCCAATCATCTTTCCTGGGGCTACTTTGACCTCTTTTAAGAAAGTGGATGGATGGATGGATGGATGGATGGATGGATGGATGGATGGATGGATGGATACAGAAGGAGATAGATAAATGGACAGACTGAAGATAGAATGATTTAGACATAATGAGATAGGTCTGTGTGTGTGTGTGTGTGTGTGTGTGTGTATGTACTATAGATGGATGGATGGGTAGGTAGGTCAGGAGAGAGAAAGATAAATGGGGGACAAATGGACAGACAGAAAATGGGTGGATGGATGGACGGACGGACGGACTGACGATGATAGATAGATAGATAGATAGATAGATAGATAGATAGATAGATAGATAGATAGATAGATAGATAGATAGATAGATAGATAGATAGATAGATAGACGGACAGACGGACAGACGGACAGACGGACAGACAGACAGACAAGATAGATGATAGATGGATGGATGGATGGATGGATGGATGGATGGATGGATGGATGGATGGATGGATGGATAGATGAATGGTAGACAGAAAGAGAGAGGGAGAGATTACAGAAAAATAGAGAGATTAGAAAGGTAGGTAAGTAAGTAGATATAGATAATAAGTGTTGTGGTCCACCAGCAGCCTGCGGAGCTGGCAGCGGAGTCGAACAGCGATGAGGCTGAGGAAGAACATGGGCCAGTCCTGGAGGCTGGGGAAGGCCCGGATGAGGGCTCTGCATCGGAGGCAGAGATGGGGCCAGGGCCATTGGGGAGTGATGTGCAGACTCCGGAGCCTCTGGAGGCTGACAGTAGAGAGGCAGAGGAACAGGAAGAGCTTGTTCCTAGTGCACGTATGAGAAGAGCTGCCAGAAGGCAGGAGCAGATAAAGCAGAGAGGACGACTCGGGAGTAGGGCCAAGAGATGATTGGCCCCTCCCATAAGGCTTAAAAAACCAGCAACGGCTCTTGGCCTCTTTGCCGGAAAACAACATTGAGAGAATTGCTTCTTGTTTCACTGTATTCATTTCTTATCGGCGTGTTCTGCTTCTGAACTGTTGCCAAGAAAAGCCTTTGGCAGGTTGCCTAATTATCCCAAGGTCGGTGATAAACTAAGGAATGGTGTTTTGAAGAATTTGCTTTCATTTAGTTTGGACTACGCTGAGAATGAGTTCACTCTCAGCTGTTCTAATAAAGTCTGTTTTCGAACTGTTTGTATTTAATACTAACTACTTGGGCCTGGGTCACAACAGGCGGAGCCTCCCGCAGCTGCCACTACCGGATCGCGCCATCCGGGATAGAACCGGCTGAATATGCCACCACTGGTTCGAATGTAACAACCTCGTTGTTTGGGTCCAGGACAATCCTCTGCTTTTGAGCTGGTACATAACACGAAACAGCAAAGCAGCACAAAGGTTTTTTTTAAAAAAAATTTGATTTATATGCCGCCCTTCTCCGGAGACTCAGGGCGGCTTACAATGCGTTAAGCAATAGCCTTCATCCTTTTGTATATTTATACAAAGTCAGCTTATTGCCCCCACAATCTGGGTCCTCAATTTACCTACCTTAGAAAGGATGGAAGGCTGAGTCAACCTTGAGCCTTGGCGAGATTCGAACCTGCAGTAATTGCAGGCAGCTGGTCTTAATAACCAGCTTAATAACAGGGTGCCTTAAACCACTGTACTACCAAGGCTCCCTCCGAAGAGATAGATAGATAGATAGATAGATAGATAGATAGATAGATAGATAGATAGATAGATTTGTTTGTTTGTTCGTTTATTTATTTTGTATGCCGCCCCTCTCCGAAGACTCAGGGTGGCTCACAACGCATTTAAAATCATCATAAAAAACATTTAAAAATTAAAAATATTAAAAACGTAAAAACTCATTCGCACCTATTCCTTCCGAATTATTTTGTAGCAGATTTTTTTTTTTTTTTAAAGCCAGCTAATTATTATCTTGTTCTTCAACTAGGTAATTAATTTTTTGCACTGGTGCTCTGCTCCTTTTCCTTGTGTTTAATTGTCAGAGGGAAGGGAGTGGGGGGAGGTGGAATAAAAGGAGAGGAATTTTTAATCAATGCAACTAGAGCATCTTTTCGGGCCGGGGGAATAAAGGAAAGTCCGTCTTGCAAATATCCTTTCATCAACCACATTTGCTAATTACAACAGGGCTGGCAAGAACGGCTGGCTTTAGCGTTTTCATCATTCCTCCGATTTTTTTTTTTAAAGCGTAAAAATAACCCTTGGATACGGGGAGTGAAATAAAAGATCTTTGCAGGACTACATAAATCCACCCCACACCCCCACCTCAAAGACCTTCAAGCCATTGCATGAAAAGCAAAATATTCTCGGTTTCAGGAAACATCAGCGTTTCAGGTGCTTTGGACTGCAACCAGGAGTGGGCTTGCAAAATTGTAGCAATACAGCAGGGGTGAAATGCTCCCGGTTTGGATCGGATCGCCTGATCCGGTAGCGATGGAGGCAGGTGGTTTGGAGAACCGGTAGCAAAAATCCCTGCCCCCCCCCCCCACATGCCCAGCTGAGCCACACAATCATCAGAGGCTTTTTTTTTTTTACTTTTAAAAGCATTTTTTCTACAACCTCTTCCGCCAAAAAATGCTTTTAAAAGAAAAAAAAAGCCTCTGATGATCGCGTGGCTCAGCTGGGATCATCAAAGGCTTTTAAAAGAAATGCCTCTGACGATCCAAGCTGAGTTGCCTGATCGGCAGAGGTTTTTTTTAAAAGCCTCTGCCGATCAGGCAACTCAGCTTGGATCGTCAGAGCCTTTCGAAAGCATTTTTTTAACAACCTCTTCGCCGAAGAGGTTGTAGAAAAAATGGTTTTAAAAGTTAAAAAATTGGCCACGCCCACCCAGTCAAATTACCCACACACACACACACCAAGCCACGCCCACAGAACCGGTAGTAATTTTTACATTTCACCACTGCAATATAGTATAGAATGTAGTAAAAGATATGATATACTTAAAGGTGGACATAATGTATAAAATACCCTGTTTCCCCCCGAAATAAGACATCCCCTGATAAACCTTTTGGGCTTATTATTATTAATAAGGCCAAACGCTTATTTCAGGGTTCAAAAAAAAAATATAAGACAGGGTCTTATTTTGCGGGAAACATGGTAATAGGCCACAAATCGGAACTATGAAATTTGAATTGTTACCGATAGTTGAAAGCTGTAAAAGTGGAAATGTGTTTTTAAAACTAAAAAAGATTGAATAAAACTATTTTTTTAAAGAAAAAAAAATTAGCAAAGGGATCTCTACCCGGTTGCTGGGTGGGCGTGGCCCTGATGGGCGTGGCACCATGGCGGGGGCGATGTTTTTGCCCTCCCCGGGCTCCCGGAAGGATGGTCTCCTTCCCCTCAATCTTTCAACTTTTTAAAGCCACCCAAACTCACGAAACGTGACTCTGGGTGGCATGCAACCACCGGATAAAAACAATTTTTATGTTTTTATGACGATCATATTTATATATCGTGTCGACTGGCGGCCCCCAGGGGGAGAGCCTTTTCTGTGAGGGCACCCACCATCTGGAACGAGCTCCCCCCAGAGATACAGAAGATTCCGGATATGCGCACTTTCCGCCGTGCCCTCAAAACATTCCTGTTTTAGCAGGCCGGCCTGGCCTAACTTTCCCTTTATATTGCTTTTTGATTTTATTTTAAACTGGGATGTCTTGAATTATCTAGGACCAGAATGTTTAGTATATTTTAATTGGTTTTTTTATTAACGTTTGTATTACATGTATTTTTATCGTTCGCTGTTCACCGCCCTGAGTCCCTCAGGAATAGGGCGGTATATAAATTTAATTAATAAATAAATAAATAAATAAATAAATAAATAAATAAATAAATAAATAAATAAATAAATAAATAAATAAATAAATAAATCGTTATTCAACACCCCAATTTTATTGAGAAGTGAAATATATCCAGCAGAAGCATGGAGACAGGGAGAACATATCAATAGTGGAGCCATCTTAAGATAGGATTGCTTCGCTGGAGCAACCCTCTTCCCAGCCTAGCAACATAACTAGGTCTTAAGGGATTTCTGGAATATTAACAGAGACGGAGCTAATCACACTTCGGGGGGGGGGAGAGAATTTCCCACAAGGCAGCCACCGCAGCACAGAAAGCTATTCTCCCGGGTCCCACCGAATGTAAGTCCCTAGCAGATGGCACTCACAGCATGTCTTCTCTGCTAGAGCTAATAGGACAGACTGACGTAATCAGGAGAGGCATCCCCTCAGATTTACTATACCGTTTAAAAAAAAAAATGTTTTGCCAATGTAGCCCTTGAAATGAGGTGCTGGCCCTTTTAGAACCAGTAGAAAAAGCAGAATTTTGCATCTTCTACAACCAGGAATCAAACAACCGTCATCTCTGGGGTATTTGCGGGATCGCCTTAGACCGCCGATAGCCTCCCGCCGACCAGTACGCTCCCACAGAGAGGGACTCCTCAGGGTGCCGTCAGCCAGGCAATGTCGGCTGGCGACCCCCGGGGGGAGGGCCTTCTCTGTGGCAGCTCCTGCCCTCTGGAATGATTTGCCCCGGAGATAAGAAGGATATCGGATCTCCGGGTCTTTCGCCGTGCCCTAAAAACTTTTCTTTTCCATCAAGCAGGGCTGGCATGAACGTCCCCCCCCCTCTTTTTTTTAGCTTTTTAAATTGTCAATGTGTTTTAGTTTGAATGTTTTAAATTTTGGGCCAAAGTCATATAATTCTTTTAAAAAATTTAAATTTTGTATTGGTATGTGTTTTAGTTCTGGCTGTGCACCGCCCTGAGTCCACTAGGAGAAGGGCAGGATATAAATTGAATAAATAATAATATCTCTCTCTCTCTCTCTCTCTCTCTCTCTCTCTCTCTCTCTCTCTCTCTCTCTCTGTTCTCACAGTTAATGCAACATGAAAAAGCTACAAGAGTGCTTATTAGAGCCAATTACTTCCTCAAAACATTTTAATTTACCTTGTTTGCAGGTGAAAGGCACCCTGGTCCAACAGGGGTGGAATTCATCTACCTTTCATAACAATAGCTTAGATGTGCACAAGAAAGAAAGGGCAGTCAACTGGAGAGAGGAATATAAGCCAACAAAGCACTCCCAACTAACAGCGCAGATTTCAGGACCATGGAGAGCACCTCTTCACCACTGAGCAGACTAGTTGCTCCAAAACTAATCTGGACCAATTGGAAATCTTTGATATTCATGCCATAAGAGCTGCTGCGAGCTCCGCCCTCTCAAATATCCCCTTTAGATCAATCGAACAGAAGTTGCCTTCAGAAATTGTGGGAGCTTCATCACTGGAGGCTTTCAAGAAGAGACTGGACTGTCACCTGTCAGAAATGGTGTAGGGTCTCCTGCTTGGGTGGGGGTTGGATTAGATGACCTACAAGGTCCCTTCCAACTCTATTAATCTGTTAAAAGTATTTTGTGTGTGTTTGTTCTCTGGCAAAATGCCCATGAGCAAAGAAGTCCCATCAACTGATCTCTACTCTACTTATCAGAGTGCATTCACAATATATATATATATATATTGGGGGATTAAAAGAACACAATTGACTTAGTTTAATTTCTGGTGGGGTTTGCATGATTCATTGACTCCTCTGCTAATGGCATGGGCTGGTTCACGCAACGCTGCAAGCTAAAACACGGCTGTCTATTTCGTGACATTAGCTCAACGCGTTGTGCAAACACGACTGATCACGCTCCCAACCTGAATCGCTTGGGAGGAACCAGGGCTTGTAGGCTGTTATTCATATGATATTGAATTTAATGTAACTGTATCTGCTTGGTTATTTTCATACAATACCCAAAATCAAAAGTGAAGCACATAGGCTAGGTTGCACAAAACGTACTGGTCTAAATTGTAGTTACTACTTTGGGAATCGGCACCGTGGGGCAATATGGTTGATTTAAGATTTTTATTTTATTTTTTTAATTTGATTTATATGACGCCCTTCTCCGGAGACTCAGGGTGGCTTACAATTACAGTTAAGCAATAGCCTTCATCCTTTTGTATATTTATACAAAGTCAGCTTATTGCCCCCACAAACTGGGTCCTCAATTTACCTACCTTAGAAAGGATGGAAGGCTGAGTCAACTTTGAGCCTTGGCGAGATTCGAACCTGCAGTAATTGCAGGCAGCTGGTCTTAATAACCAGCTTAATAACAGGGTGCCTTAGACCACTGTACTACCAAGGTTCTTACAACCAAGATTTGGTTGTAAGAACTCAAGCCATCATGGTTTTAATTAGTCATGGGTTAGAATCAGAATGGGCTTCACATACCGTATTTTTCAGAGTATGAGACGCCGTAAAATAAGACAGCTGGGGATGGTAGCTTCTAGGTGTCCCAAAGGTGCCTTTTCAAGAGGCAACCGGACTTTCTGGTTTTTTTCTTCGAAGACGTTTCACTTCTCGTCCAAGAAGCTTCTTCAGCTCTGACTGGATGGTGGGGAATGGAAGTCAGAGCTGAAGAAGCTTCTTGGATGACAAGAGAAACGTCTTCAAAGAAAAAAAAACAGAAAGTCCAGTTGCCTCTTGAAAACGCTTCTTTGGGATATAAAATTCGGTTTGCAAACTCCAAGCATCCACTAGATGTCAACAAAGAGGTAGGGGGGAAATAGCTTCAACTCTTCCCTACCCTCTAGTGGCCAGTTAGATTTTTACATTCATTCATTCATTCATTCATTCATTCATTCATTCATTCATTCATTCATTCATTCATTTATTTATTTATATTTTTACATTTATTTATTTATTTATTTATTTATTTATTTATTTATTTATTTATTTATTTGATTTATATGCCGCCCTTCTCCGGGGACTCAGGGCGGCTTACAATGCGTTAAGCAATAGCCTTCATCCTTTTGTATATTTATACAAAGTCAGCTTATTGCCCCCACAAACTGGGTCCTCATTTCACCTACCTTAGAAAGGATGGAAGGCTGAGTCAACCTTGAGCCTGGCGAGATTCGAACTTACAGTAATTGCAGACAGCTGGTGTTAATCACAATGCTATCAGTCTGCTGAGCCACGAGGCTCAGACCTGATAGCAAATCTATCACAGAAATCTGCTATTCCTCCAGACACATTGGAACAATTTTTTTGTAACACAAACACACACTTTTATTTTCGTTCTTCGTTTATTACAATTTTCTTTGTTTTTTTTTTTAAAAAAATAAAAATACTGAACAGGCCAGAAGCAAAAGGCATTCTGTTTTTCACATATGTTTTCGCTCACTAGGCAACCCTTTTCATTTCCTGCGCCTTGCAAAGCCTAAAATGAACTTGGCTTTTGAAATTCTCTGTGTTGTCTTAGCACATCATTATCGGCAAATGCTAGGACAGCTTTGAAAAGGGTGTTTGATTGTTAATTGCCACCACTGAGCTATCCCCTCCGAGGAGCACACAACAAAGAGCATTTCATTTTCAGCAAAAATAATAATAATAATAATGCATCTGTTCACAAACACTGGAGAACTGTGCACTTTTTAAAAACAAAATAATTTTGCCAGCTACGGGGAAGGGGAGGGGAGGGGAGGGTTGAAAGCTGGAGACCATGAGTTTCAGTCCTGCCGTAGCCGTGAAAACTGGCTGGGGGACTTTGGGCCAATCACTAGGAGACTGTGAATTCTAGTTCCACTTTAGATATGAAAGCTGACTGGGGGACTTTGAGCAATCACTAGGAGACAGTAAATTCTAGTTCTATTTTAGATATGAAAGCTCACTGGGCCAATCACTAGGAGACTGTGAATTCTAGTTCCACTTCAGATATGAAAGCTGATTGGGGGACTTTGGGCCAATCACTAGGAGACAGTAAATTCTAGTTCTATTTTAGATATGAAAGCTTACTGGGCGAATCACTAGGAGACCGTGAATTCTAGTTCCACTTTAGATATGAAAGCTGACTGGGTGACTTGGGGCCAATCACTAGGAGACTGAATTCTAGTTCTATTTTAGTTATGAAAGTTGACTGGGGGACTTTGGGCAATCACTAGGACACAGTAAATTCTAGTTCTATTTTAGATATGAAAGTTCACTGGGCGAATCACTAGGAGACTGTGAATTCTAGTTCCACTTTAGATATGAAAGCTGACTGGGGGACTTTGGGCAATCACTAGGAGACCGTGAGTTCTAGTTCCACTTTAGATATGAAAGCTGACTGGGGGACTTTGAGCAATCACTAGGAGACAGTAAATTCTAGTTCTATTTTAGATATGAAAGCTCACTGGGCGAATCACTAGGAGACTGTGAATTCTAGTTCCATTTTAGTTATGAAAGCTGACTGGGGGACTTTGGGCCAATCACTAGGAGACTGTGAGTTCTAGTCCTGATTTAGCAATGAAAGCCAGCTGGATGACATTGGGCCAGTCCTTCTCCCTCAACCCAACCTACCTCACAGGGTGGTTGTTGAGGGGAAAACAGGAGGAAGATGGTGTTTTGGATGCTCGCTACCTTGAGTTGTTTGTAAAAATTGTTTATTATTATTGTTTATTGGTTCGATTTATATGCCATAAAGGCAGGGTACAGATAAATAAAAACAAATGATCGTAGCTGTCCCATTCTTTGCATACTGAGCACCTGATACCTATATGCTATTTCTCCCTTGCTCTAATGATTTTTTTTTTTACCAGTTTGATTTCTTACCAAATTTGTAGATTACCCCAAAGACTAGCCCGATAGGAGATTAACAGCGGCGTCTAATACTTGCCTTCTCAGAAATGCATTCCCGAACAGAATTCAGAGGTTCTTCCTCGCAAAGAAATAGATTTGAGGCTGCCTCCCAGTTAATGAGCGCCAATTAATTAATTAACCGATCTCTGCAAACAATGCCTTCCATTTTGACACGCGTACGTAAACAATGAGCAAAGAACTCCTTCAGATTTAATTGCCAAATTAATTAGCTGGCCAGGGTCTGTCTGTGTGTGCACATACGAGAACGAAGTGGCAGGGAATTTTACCATGCGACGGTGAAGTCTTCTTTACTGTCGTATGTTCGCATCGTTGTGACAAAAGATCTCTAAATCAGATTGCCCAGAATAATGGTGGGATATTCTGGTTAGGATTCTGGTTAGGATTCTGGTTAGGATACTGGTTAGGATTCTGGTTAGGATTCTGATTAGGATTCTGGTTAAGGAGGGGAAAAAAGAAAATGCCCACTGTGGTTTTCCTGCCTTCGAAGTTTAGCCGTGCCCATTTTCAATTAAATACCAACGAATGCCAACCTCGTGGAGGAAAAAAAGAAAAATAAGAACTGCAGCGCTCGGCCGAGGGAAAAAGCAACCTTCCCTTTAACTCTCCTGCCCCGTAACGGCTCTGACAGTCTGCTCGGAAATAAATAGGACAGAATATTGTCTTGCCATAAAGTCCCCTTAAGCTTATTTAAACCACGGTCTTCTGCCGCCTCGGTAACTGCCTTCCATTCAAAAAGGCTGTTTGTGCAGTGACCTTATTTCTTCCTAGTCGATACAATCAATATAATGTCTCTGCCTTCTCCATGCAAGGATTATGAAGGGGCTTGGGAGGAGGGGAAGGAAAAAAAAGGTACCGAGCGTCGCAGAAAGTATCTGGAAAACCCAGAGATGAATATTGCGAGAGCGAATCTGTCGGAGCTGCGATGGGTTTGCTGGCTCATTACTCAGATCAGCCATCACCGCCGATGTATCTCTAGCTTGCTCCGCCGATGTATCTCTAGCTTGCTCCGCGTCTGCCCTCTCTCGCCATCTGTTATTTATTTATTTATTGGTTCGATTTATATGCCGCCCTTCTCCGGAGACTCAGGGCGGCTTACAATGCGTTAAGCAATAGCCTTCGTACTTTTGTATATACCTGCTTAGTAGGGCTTTCGGGCCCCCCCCCCAAGCGGTGTTCTTTTTTATACAAAGTCAGCTTATTGCCCCCACAATCCGGGTCCTCCTTTTACCTACCTCGGAAGGATGGAAGGCTGAGTCAACCTTGAGCCTGCTGAGATTTGAACTTGCAGTAATTACAGGCAGCTGGTGTTACTTAACAGTACTTTAGTCTGCTGCGCCACCAAACCTCTGTTGCTTACACCGTCACCTGAAACATCTGCCAAAAGGGAGAAAAGGTGTTTGCTCCCTACATTTAATCTAGGCTGGTCTTCTTGATGGTGGGGGGTGGGGGAAGAGAGAGAGAGAGAGAGAGAGAGAGAGAGACCCCGCCTTTGACAGTATGTACTATCGATAGAGGGATGCGGTGGCTCAGTGGCTAAGACATTGAGTTTATTGATCAGAAAGATCAGCAGTCCAGCGGTTCGAATCCCTAGTGCCGCGTAACGAGGTGAGCTTCCATGACTTGTCCCAGCTTCTGCCAACCTAGCAGTTCGAAAGCACGTCAAAAATGCAAGTAGAAAAGTAGGGACCCCCTTTGGTGGGAAGGGAACAGCGTTCCGTACACCTTTGGCGTTGAGTCATGCTGGCCACATGACCATGGAGACGTCTTCGGACAGCGCTGGCTCTTCGGCTTTGAAACCCAACAATCTGGGTCTCCATTTTTACCGACCTCGGAAGGCTGGAAGGCTGAATCCAACCTTGAGCCTGGTGAGATTCGAACTGCCAAACTGCAAGCAGCCGGCAGTCAGCAGAAGTAGCCTGCAGTACTGCATTCTAACCACTGCGCCACCGTGGCGCAACCTGCCTATAATAGCTTAAGACCCAACCTCTCACCTGGAGATACCCACCTTAGTTGACAATGCCACCGCTTAGCTCGACCCCCAACAATCTTTCGTCTTTCACGTGCCCGCCAAGGGTCCCTGCAGACTAAACGGCGCGGCACAGAGGCAATTCCTTAAATTGTCTAGCTTTCAATTGTCGCCACGGCATATACTCCAAGGAGCCGTCTGCAAACTTAAAAGCTTGGAGAAGCATAAGTGGGATTGAGATGGTTGGGCTCCAAATCATTGGGGATCAATAGGTTGATTTTCCCCCCTCCCCCCCACCCCCCCGGGCTCGGATATTTTAAAAAGGTTTCCATTCTCCCTTCTTTCCCACCCCACCCCCAACTCCAAACCCACTGGGCTTCTGCAGACAACAAAATGTATGTGAGTGTGTCTGTTTTAACTTAAATCATCACGTAATATGATGGTAATGAGATTCTGGGAAAATCATTATGTCTCTGTCAGGTAGTAATAAAATGGAGCATTTGCCCGCGTTCTGAGCTCGCTTGGAGAATATGCAGAACTGCCAGTCCTTGTTATGGCTTGATGGAAACAAAGCCCATTAACATGGGGGGAGCGGGGAGGACTGCGGATTTTAATAGGGGAGACATGCTGGAAAGCTATCCAGGTCAGTGATAATGAAAGCGTTACACCCAGCTAAACTGATTTTAAAAAAATATCTAATATTCCTCATTATTAACGGGCTGGAAGGAAGTCCTCGAGTTATAACCGTTTCTTTTAGCGGTGAAGATACAACAGCGCTGGAGAAAGGAGACGTATGGCAAGTCCCTTGCGGTTGTGACCTTCTCAGCATCCCTAAGGTCCTGTGATCGAAATGTGGGCGCTTGGCAACCAGGATGTATTTATGACGGGATAACTTGGAAAGACTAAATCAGAGATCTTCAAACTTGGCAGCTTTAAGACTTGCGGACTTCAACTCCCAGAATTCTCCCAGCTATGCCGGCTGGAGAATTCTGGGAGTTGAAGTCCGCAAGTCTTAAAGCTGCCAAGTTTGAAGACCTCTGGTCTAAATTGTCAGAGACGTTTAGGAGTGTGAGACCTCTTTCCCACCCAGGAACATGTGATCAGTTCTGGACCATTTTCTTTTGAATGTGAAGATTCAGTCCACTATAAATCAGTATATTCATATCTAAGCCTCCCCAAAACCGCAAAATACGACATTCTACCCTTAAACCTTGCAGATACCTTCACGATCTTCTTCCAGAGATAGAGTCGCTGGGCAACTGTCCCAAATGGATGCCTTGAAATGAGTTTCAGTAGCTAACAGTCGGAAGGGACCTTGGAGGTCTTCTAGTCCAACCCCCTGCTCAAGCAGAAGACCCCTACACCATTTTAGACAACCGGTTGTCCAAATTCTTCATAAAAAAACCTCCACCTATAACATTTGAAGGCTATTGAAATTTCTGGCAGGATGTTTCTCCTTAGTTCTAGGTTGCTTCTCTCCTTGATTAGCTTCCATTCATTGTTTCTTGTCCTGCCTTCAGGTACTTTGGAGAACAGGTTGACCTCTTCTTCTCTGTGGCAGCCCCTCAAATATTGGAAGACTCCTGCCTTGTCACCTCTAGTCCTTCTTTTCATTAAACTAGACATACCCAATTCCTATGTTTCTTCCCATGTTTTAGCCTCCAGTCCCTTAATCATGTTTGTTGAGACAGAAGAAACTCCAGAAGAAATCATTCAAAGACCAAGATCTTCAGACACACCAGGTCTGAAGAACCATTCAAGAACCAGCAATGTGTTCCTTGTGCTTTAAAAAAATTGAAGGGAACATACTACCACATGTGGTGGACGTGCCCCAAGGCACGTGGGGGGGAAGTTTTGTAAACCGAGTGTTGTAACTTATATGCCTCGAGATGTGTGGTGTTGTAGGCAACCGATTGTTTGCGGAGTTTTCTTTTTTACTGGATGGTGGCATTTTAAGGCAGATCTTGATGTCTCAGGGGTCCAGAACTGGATTTGGGGTTCCTGTTAGGACTTCTCGAACAACAGCTAACAGTCCAGAGGGAAAAAGAATTCTATTATAACAACCGTTCAGCCTGGAGGGAGTTTTGTCAAAATAACGACGTTGTTATTTTTCGAATGCATGATTTTCCTTGTGCAACTTCCAGAAGGTAAAAATAAGAATGGTCAATCCACAGTCTTACACAATTCCCAAAGGTTCAGACTTTGTAACTAGGTTGACGGCTAGAATTGGATTATATAAAACATTTAATTTGCACTTTAAAACTCTTGAAAATTCAAGTTTTGCATAGGGACCGGGGAAGCTTCAACTGGAATATTTGAATAGAATAACAGAGTTGGAAGGAACCTTGGAGGTCTTCTAGTCCAACCCCCTGCTTAGGCAGGAAACTCTACACCACTTCAGACAAATGGTTATCCAACATCTTAAAAACTTCCGGTGTTGGAGCATTCACAACTTCTGGAGGCAAGTAGTTCCACCGATTAATTGTTCTCACTGTCAGGAAATTTCTCCTTAGTTCTAGGTTGCTTCTCTTCTTGATGAGTTTCCACCTGTTGCTTCTTGTCCTGCCCTCAGGTGCTTTGGAGAATAGCTTGACTCCAACGGTGAAATCCTAGCAGGTACTGACAGGTTCTGGAGAACTGGTAGCGGAAATTTTGAGCAGTTCATAGAACCGGTAGTGGAAATTTTGAGTAGTTTGGCGAACCAGCAAATATCACCTCTGGCTGGCCCCAGAGTGGGGTGGCAATGGAGATTTTGCAGTATCCTTCCCCTGGAGTGAGGGGGGGGGGATGAGGATTTTGCAGTATCCTTCCCCTGGAGTGGAGAGGGAATGGAGATTTTGCAGTATCCTTCCCCTGCCACGCCCACCAAACCATGCTCACCAAGCCACACCACGCCCACCAAGCCACGCCCAAAGAACCAGTAGTAAAAAAAAATTGGATTTCACCACTGCTTGACTCCCTCTTCTTTGGGGCAGCCCCTGAGATATTGGAAGACTGCTATCATGTCTCCCCTAGTCCTCCTTTTCATTAAACTAGACATACGCAGTTCCTGCAACCGTTCTTCATGTGTTTTAGCCTCCAGTCCCCTAAAATCCTCTTGGTGGCTCTTCTCTGCACTCTTTCTAGAGTCTCCACATCTTTTTTACATCGTGGCGACCAAAACTGGATGTGGGATTCCAAGTGTGGCCTTACCAAGGCCTTATAAATTGGTGTTGACTTATTCCTTTTTCAGGAATCTCAGATTATATCCAAATCCTAAATGAAGCAAAATGGGGTTTTCCATCCCCCTCAAAAAAAAAAATAATAATCTTAGCTTAGCGTGTTGTGCTGATGTAACCACAAGGTTTTTACCGATCTGCTTATACGCGTCGTGCGAACAGAATGAAGTCGCTGTTTTGTTTCAGCATGATAGGCAACCTTCTGTTTTTACCTATTATTGTTATACGAGAAAGAATGGATTCTATTAAAGTTGATATAATAAAGAGCAACGGAATTACCTTGGAAGGAAGTGAGGGGGGGGGGAACCCCCTACTGCCGCCTACATGGTTTATATTACTTTAAAAAATACATCTATCAACTTCTCCCTCTGTTTTATAGAATAATTGCTGAGTTTTTCCCGAGGAGTTTTGAGTGAGAGGGGAATTTCTGGCTCAGCTGCACAAAAAAGCTTGCAACTTGCTTTCTGACAGATCTCCATTAAAATTGAGAATGGACATCACGCCATGCATGGGGGGAGATGTTGGATGAGCTGTTGACCCCAGTGTCGTGATATGTGGGGATGACCTCAGGAGAGAGAAGCAAGAATCACTGACAACTGATAAGAGGCAGCTGAGCCCTCAGAAAGAAAGGGGCATGGCAAACTTCTCAGAAGTTCTCAGAATAATAGAGTTGGAAGGGACCTTGGAGGTCCATCCACTGCTCAAGCGGGAGATCCTATACCGTTTCAGACAAATGGCTGTCCAGTCTCTTCTTAAAAGCCTACAGTGATGGATCACCCACAACTTCTGGAGGCAAGCTGTTCCACTGGTTAATGGTTCTGTCAGAAAATTTCTGATGTGGCCCGCCAACGGCCAGCGGAGCTGGTGGCAGACTCAAGACAGTGAGGAGGTTGGGGAGGAACCTGGGCCAGTCCTGGAGTCTGGGAAAGGCTCTGATGAGGGCTCTGGGTCGGAGGCAGAGATGGGACCAGGGCCGTCCGAATGTTGTCAGCTGCCTTCGGAGTCGGACATCAGTGGGGCAGAAGAACTGTTGAAGCCTGTTCCCAGTGTGCGCCTGCACAGAGCTGCCAGGAGAAGGGAACAGCTAAGGAACAAGGGGCGACTCAGGAGTAAAGCCACAGATGGACGGTGAGTGGCTCCTCCCATAGGGAATAAAGAGGAGCGAAAGGGGGGTGGAGTTTGCAGGAGACAGTTCGGTTAATTGGTTCGTGACTCTCCGAGACTCCTTACCAAGTGTTAAAGATATCGGCCTGGCAGCTCTCCAAGCCAGATAAGGTCTGTGACTGTAAATTCTCCCTTGAAAGATTTCGCTGGATGTGAATGAGAGGAATTCACAGTAACTTAATAAACAGGGGTTTTGGTCGGGAAAAGGAGTCTGTTTCATGCTCTTGGGAAGCCTAGGACAGAACAATTTCTAGTTCTAGGTGGCTTCTCTTCTTGATTAGTTTCCATCCATTGCATCTCAATCAAACATCTCAAAAGAGACCCTCCCTAGTTTCTTGAATTGTAAAAATGTGGGGTGGGGGAGATGTCCTGAGGCCAGGACAGGAAGCAATGGGTGGAAACTAATCAAGGAGAGAAGCAACTTAGAACTAAGGAGAAATTTCCTGACAGTGGGAGCAATTCATCAGAGGAACAACTTGCCTCCAGAAGTTGTCAATGCGCCAACACTGGAGGTTTTTAAGAAGAGGTTGGATAACCATTTGTCTGAAGTGGTGTAGGATTTCCTGCCTAAGCAGGGGGTTGGACTAGAAGACCTCCAAGGCCCCTTCCAACTCTTATTCTATTCTATTCTATTCTATTCTATTCTATTCTATTCTATTCTATTCTACTCTTCATTCCAATATTCTACTCTACTCTACTCTACTCTATTCTTCATTCCAATATTCTATTCTATTCTATTCTATTCTATTCTATTCTATTCTATTCTATTCTATTCTATTCTATTCTATTCTATTCTATTCTATTCTATTCTATTCTATTCTACATTCCAATACTCTACTCTACTCTACTCTACTCTTCATTCCAATATTCTACTCTACTCTATTCTTCATTCCAATATCCTATCCTATCCTATCCTATCCTATCCTATCCTATCCTATCCTATCCTATCCTATCCTATCCTATCCTATCCTATCCTATCCTATCCTAATTCTATTCTATCTAGTTTCAAAGTGCCCAACACAGCACAACGTGCCCTGATCACAGAAAAAGATCTTGCTGAACGAGTGGATTTGATCCATTAATGTCCACATTCTTATAAATATCCCCAGGCAGTGCGGAGGGGGAGACAAGAATTAATGTGCTCAGAAGTCAAAAGTCACCAAGGGCCTCTGTCCTCCCCGAGATAAGAGATTGGAAGCTTTTCTTAAGAAAACTTATGAAGTCAGCACCTAGGAGGACAAACTTTGATTGATGAGGGTGGGATCCTGACAGCCGCTGCGGATAAATACCCCTATCTCCCCAAGGAAAATGGCCATGAAGCATGGCTGGAAGGTGGAGATGTTCGCTGCAGCGGAAGTTCTACGAAGCAAATGTCACCTTTAGAAATAATAAATGCCAGCTCGGTGATCCTTCCTCGCCGAAGCCAATGGGGTGGCTTCCTGGCAGCCTGCTCCGAAGAGCAGACTGCATCACAGATGGCTCGAGAGGGAATTCTAACAAGGAACTCGTACCAGAAGCAAATCTGATTTGCGGCTTTCTCATTCGGGTTTCCTGGGTCAGAGAGTAGAAGTAACGCAGTTGGAGGCCTCAAGAGGATGGCGTGGACAGCACGGAGTTGACCTTGAAGATGTAATTCAAAGAGCTGGATCATTCCTGATTCTCTGGGGTAGAAGATGAGGAAGGGAAGGACAAGGCAGTCAGGAGAATCCTGCAAGATTCTGTTAGCAGGTTTCCATAAAAATCTAGTTCTAGTCATTGTCAGGATTCCCACGGATGCCCTAATTAAATCATGAGTCTTGAGCCAATTTCAAAAGGAATCCAGTTATCTATTAGGAGCTTCATGTCGGCACATTCCCAAGTGAAGCCAGATCTGACCCTACGTAATTTACGCTCCAATTATGATGCTGTTTCTCCCCCTCCCCCCGGGGTGTTTCATCAATCGCCAATGGAGCAATTTCACGGGTTGTAGAGGTCACTCCCCTTCGGCTGCTGTAGGTATCCCTGGGATACAGCCTTGAGTGAGATAAGCGTGGAATGTGCATCTGTTTTTGGCTGCTGTGCAGTTTTTCGTCAGTTTTCCATCCCCCCTGGCCTATGACAACTCAAGAGCAGGCGAGGGATGCTTTGCGAGTTGACAGTCATCCTGTGGACTTTCTTTCTTGATCTGGTCCACCTTCCAGGACTGACCATCATCAAATCCGATCTTCTTCATGAGGTAGAAGATGGGAAAAGAAAGGACGATGCAGTCAGGAGAATGACCTTGGAGAAGTAATTCAGAGAGGGTTATAAAACATGTCTTGGGAACAGGGAAAGGGTTCAGAAGAGACCCAGGCTGGATCTTCTCTGACTGGCTTGGATAGAAGATTGGGAAGGGAAGGACAATACAGCCAGGAGAATCCTGCAAGATTCCATTAGCCAGTTTCCATAAAATCTAGTTCTAATCATCCCGCGGACTCTGTTTTTGATCTAGTCCACCTTCAAGGAGCGGCCGTCATCAAGTCCAATCTGCTTCTTAATGCAGGACCTCCCAAAGTATCAGGATAAAGCAGTCCAACCTCTGCTTGAAGACTTGAGAAAGGAAGGACTCGCATTATAATGCCACTGTCATTGTTCAGGTGGTTTAAGCACCCCAAAACCCAAATCTGTCCTCCTGTACCTTAAGTCAAACAATTCGTTAGAACCAAAATACAACAGATGGAACTCAAAGAGAGCCAATTCTACCCAGATCCGAATCTGTTCTCCTATATATCTTGTCGAACACTTGCTAAAACCCAAAATATAACAGATGGAAGTCAAAGAGAGATGATTCCAGCTATTGTTCCCACTTCTAGCATAGTAAACATTATTTTTTGAGGCCGATAGCCATATTCAGGATGTCCTCTATGTCATTTGTCTTCTTCTGCTTCCTTCCACCATGCCAAGCATCACCATCGTAGCAGTGGTGAAATCCAATTTTTTTTTACTACCGGTTCTGTGGGCGTGACTTGGTGGGCATGGTGTGGCTTGGTGGGCGTGGCTTGGTGGGCATGGCAGGGGAAGGATACTGTAAATTCTCCATTCCCACCCCGCTCCAGGGGAAGGATACTACAAAATCCCCATTCCCTCCCCATTCCTGGGGTAAGGATATTGCAAAATCTTCATTCCCACCCCACTCCTGGGGGAAGCATACTGCAAAATTCCCATTCCCATCCCACTCTGGGGCCAGCCAGAGGTGGTATTTGCCGGTTCTCTGAACTGCTCAAAATTTCCACTACCGGTTCTGTAGAACTTGCTATATTTCACCCCCAACCATGAGATCAATAAGGGCCATTCCTGACGTTTTAGAAAATATTTATTCCGAAGAAAAGTTCACTCCTTACAAATTTGAACTGGAACATTCTCAATATTGCAATACGGGTTTTATATATATAAAAAAGGCTTAAGATGGATGCAATAAAAACAATTTCTTTGTGGTTTTTTTTCTTTTTAAATTACACAGCTAAAACTAAAAAAAAAACAACAGCTCCAAGGGAAGTTACTTTTAAGGATATACATTTAAATTTGTCAAGAGCTGAAAAACCAAAAAAAAAAAAAAAAAAAGCGGCTTTTGAAGGGTTTTCAAAAGTTTTTTTTTTTGGATTTGAGCGAATGGGTTACTTCCAAATACTTGTTTTAACGGACGACAGTTTCAGGTTGAGGGATTCGCCAACCCAGAATTAAGTTCACTTTCACCGTAGAAAGTTCATAGAAGTAGCACAATTTGATCATTTCCTGGGGGTTTTCTTTGTTTTTTGTTTTAACCAACTAGCAACTGAAACAATGAGCAACACCAACAAAAACAAGAGTTTTTTTTTTTTTCCTGTACATCTTTCTTACAAAAAATCGCTGTACAATGCCCCCTAAACTCGCCTACATTTTTGGCTGGATTAAAATGATCTTTCAACTGTCTTTGTAATCAACTAGAAAGTAAACGGTTAAAAACTTCGCACATCAGTATCCTCAAAGAGGGGATAATTCTTCTTTTTAAAAAAAAAAAAAATTGGCAAGGACTCCTAGGCAAGTCTCAAAACTCTCGCCCCCGGCATCTTCGCTCTTCTTGCTCACGGCATAAAATAAAAGACGGTTCGACGTGCAAAAAATTCAAATCTCGTCCTTTTAGATGATTTTCCTCGGAATGGAGCGATGTCAAGCATGATGAGGAAGGAATCTTTTAAACTTTTGAGATGAGAGTCTAAAAACACAACAGGTCATGGAAACATGATCACGCCGGAAAACCATCAGGGTCGAGACGGGTGAAGAACCATCCGTGATCGGTCTTGAAGGCCCTCATCCGTATCTCAACGGGCTTCGCTATCGTCCCAAGTCTTCAGGACACGTCTACAGCCACGGATGCCAGGCTGGGTCCATGCGGCACAGGTTGTCCAAGCTGTTCGCGGCCGCAACCAAAGTGTTGACTTTGCTCTCTCCGCCTTCGAACTGGGCCAGGTTATGGAGCCTGGTCATGATGGCGGTCACAGCTTTCTGAACCAGTGACACCAGCTGTTGGCTGTCCATGTTCTCCGGCTGCCCGGCTGCTGAGAGCGGAGAGGAGGTATCCTCCTGGGTCTTCTTATGCCAAGCAATGGTTTCATCCCGCAGCACTGTTTTCAGGATGCCGTCGACCTAGAAGGAAACGGAATAACAGAATGAGGAGGTGGAAGGAACCTTGAAGGGCTTCTTGTCCAACTCTTGCCCATGACAAGAGACCCTGTACCATTCCAGACAAATGGCTATCCAATCTCTTCTTGAAAACTTCCAGAGATGGAGCACCCACAACCTCTGGTGGCAAGCCATTCCTTTAATTAATTGCTTTCCAGAAGATGGAGCACAACTTCTGAAGGCAACCCGTTGCACTGATTAATATTTTTTTTTTAAATTTGATTTATATGCCGCCCTTCTCTGGAGACTCAGGGCGGCTTACAATGCGTTAAGCAATAGCCTTCATCCTTTTGTATATTTATACAAAGTCAGCTTATTGCCCCCACAACTGGGTCCTCAATTTACCTACCTTAGAAAGGATGGAAGGTTAAGTCAACCTTGAGCCTTGGCGAGATTCGAACCTGCAGTAATTGCAGGCAGCTGGTCTTAATAACAGGGTGCTTTAAACCACTGTACTACCAAGGCTCTTAGACCACTATACTTTAGACCACTGTAGACCACTTTAGACCACTGTACTACCAATTGATCTCACTGTCAGGCTCCAGTCCCCCAATCCTCTTTGTTGCTCTTCTCTGCAGTCTTTCCAGCGTTTCAACATCTTTTATTTTTATATATTTACATTTATATATATATTTATATTCCTCCATACCCGTCCTGCGAGTCCCTTGGACTGCAAGGCGATCGAACTGGTCAGTCCTAGAGGAGATCAACCTTGACTGCTCTTTAGAAGGCCAGATCCTGAAGAGGAAACTCAAATACTTTGGTCACCTAAGGAGAAGGAAGGACTCCCTGGAGAAGAGCCTAACGCTGGGAACGATGGAGGGCAAAAGAAGAAGGAGACGACAGAGAACGAGGTGGCTGGATGGAGTCACTGAAGCAGTCGGCCTGATCTTAAATGGACTCCAGATGATGGTAGAGGACAGGAAGGCCTGGAGGAACGTTGTCCATGGGGTCGCAATGGGTCAGACACGACTTCGCGACTAACAACAACAACAAAATATTCCTCTTATTTATATTCATTTAATAAGGGGAGAGTTTGAATTCACAGTCTGGACCAAGCCACAAGCACTGAAGCAGGAGGTTTTATACTTCAGAAACATATACACTGTTAAAATATTTTAATCTGATTCTCTTTTGGTGAATGGAGTGGGGAGGTTGCATTTATGATCATTTATCCAGGATAAGAATCATAATTTATTACAATTTATGATCATTTATCCTGGGCGATCATCACAATCTGTTACAATTGACGCTAATTTGGCACAATTTATGATAATGTCTCCAGGGTGATAATCGTAATTTATTAGGAATGTAAATTTCTTTATTGAGGTCATTAAGTGACAGGACTGAACTGATATTCCAATATTCAGAATATCCAAATCTATATTGGCAATATCAGGATACTTGTGAAAGTCTGAACAGACAAAATATTGCTTTGCAGATGGCATTTCGTTCATTAATTGTTGTTAATCTTAATTTTAATGCTTTTAATACCCTTATATTTATGTTTGATAGATCTGTGAGCCGCCCAGAGTAACTCGAGACAATGTAATGGGTGGCATATAAATTTAATAATAAAGAGAAACTAAAGAGAAACAGTTCGGTTAAGGCACCAGCCTGGAAACCAAGAAATGGTGAGTTCTAGTCCTTTGATGTGAATGCCATCTGGGTGACTTTGGGCCAGTCACCAGGAGACTGGGAGTTCTAGTCCTGCCTTAGGCATGAAAGCCAGCTGGGTGATTTTAAGTCAATCACCAGGAAACTGTGAGTTCTAGTTCCGCTTTAGGCATGAAAGCCAGCTAAGTGACTTTGGACCAATCACCAGGAGACTGGGAGTTCTAGTCCAGCCTTAAGCATGAAAGCCAGCTGGGTGACTTTGGGCCAATCACCAGGAGACTGTGAGTTCTAGTCCAGCCTTAGGCATGAAAGCCAGCTAAGTGATTTTGGACCAATCACCAGGAGACTGTGAGTTCTAGTCCCACCTTAAGCATGAAAGCCAGCTAAGTGACTTTGGACCAATCACCAGGAGACTGTGAGTTCTAGTCCCACCTTAAGCATGAAAGCCAGCTAGGTGACTTTGGGCCAATCACCAGGAGACTGTGAGTTCTAGTCCCACCTTAAGCATGAAAGCCAGCTGGGTGACGTTGGACCAATCACCAGGAGACTGAGAGTTCTAGTCCCACCTTAAGCATGAAAGCCAGCTAAGTGACTTTGGGCCAATCACCAGGAGACTGGGAGTTCTAGTCCTGCCTTAGGCATGCCAGCCAGCTGAATAACTTTTGAGCCAATCATTCTCTCCCAGCCAACCCACCTCATAAGGTTATTGTTGTGAGGAAAACATGAGGAGGAAGATATATTGGATATGTTCACTGCCTTGCGTTACTTGTAAAAATATTAACGGAAACACACAAATAAACACACAAATCACTCACGCCCTTGTCACCTCACGCCTGGATTATTGTAATGCTCTCTACATGGGGCTCCCCTTGAGAAGCACCCGAAGGCTCCAACTGGTCCAGAATGCGGCCGCGCGGGTGGTAATGGGAGCAATGTGGCGCTCTCATGTAACCCCCCTCCTGCGCGAGCTGCACTGGCTCCCAGTGGTCTTCCGGGTGCGCTTCAAGGTTTTGGTTACTATCTTTAGAGCGCTCCATGGCTCAGGACCAGGGTACTTACGAGACCGCCTCCTGCCACCAATAGCCTCTCACCGACCAGTTCGCTCCCATAGAGAGGGACTCCTCAGGGTGCCGTCGGCCAAACAATGTCAACTGACGGCCCCCAGGGGGAGAGCCTTTTCTGTGGGGGCACCTGCCATCTGGAACGAGCTCCCCCCGGAGATACGGAGGATCCAAGACTTACGCATCTTCCGCCGCGCCCTAAAACGTTTCTATTCCAACAGGCTGGTCTGGCCTAACTCTCCCTTTTTAATTGGCTTTTAAACTGGCTTTTAAATTGGGTTTTAAACCTCTTTAGATAAATTTGGATGTTTTTTAATCTTTGAGCCTAAATTACTTAATCTGTTTCTAAATAGTTTTTAACTTCTATATGCATTTGTATTTATCATGGCTGTTCACCACCCTGAGTCCTTCGGGGGTAGGGCGGTATACAAATATGAAAAATAAATAAATAAATAAAATAAATAAATAATCAATCCATCTATTTAAAGTCAATCCATCCACAAATGTTCTGGTACCGAAGGGATCGACCAGGTGCCCTTCTCAGCACACTGATCCAGCGCCAGAGCAGCTACTACACACTTACTTTGAAGTTCGGCTGAGCAAAACAACGAGCCACGGCAATCATGGATGCTGTGAGGGGCCCGGAGACCCCGATGGTGGTGAGGAACTCCGAAATGTTTGGGGTGAGCCGGAACGGGACGGGTCTGTTGGCGTCCAGATCCCCGGTAGCGTCGTTGATGTCAAACCGGAAATAGGCCACGTTTAATTTGCCCGTATCCTAAGGTTGGAAATGAAAACACAAGCACAACGTTGGAAGGAACGACAGAGAAAAAGGGGGGTGGGAAAGAAAATCTACTCCAAAACAATAATGCACAGCCTGGGGCCCCCGGGGGCCCTCTTAAAACCTTCAGGGTGGCCCCCAGAGGCTTCCAAACACTTCTACCCAAAAATTGTTAACGTGATGGAAAGAGACAATGTACAGGTGGTTCTCGACTTACGACGGTTTGTACAACGAACGTTTGAAGTTACGACGCATTGAAAAAAAGGGACTTATGACCGTTTTTCACACTTAACGACCAATGCAGCATCCCCATGGTCACGTGATTAAAATTCAGACACAACCGGCTCATATTTATGACGGCTGCAAAGTCCTGGGGGTGATATATGATACACTTTTGCGACCTTCTGACGAGCAAAGACAATGGGGAAGCCGGATTCACTTCATACAACGGTACGTCACCACTGCAGGGATTCACTTAACGTCTGTGGCAAGAAAGGTCGTAAAATGGGGCAAAACTTGCTTTAATCCGACATCCCACTCAGCGTCGGAAATTTTGGCCCTCTGCTGCGGTCGCACATCGAGGACTTCCTGTATCACAGAAGTGGAAGGAGCCCCATTCAGTGGCTAAGTGTGGTCGCGTTCAATTAGTGCAATTTTAATGACAATGGAAAGGGACGCGGTGGCTCGGTGGCTAAGACGCCGAGCTTGTCGATCGAAAGGTCGGCAGTTCAGCGGTTCGAATCCCGAGTGCCGCGTAACGGGGTGAGCTCCCGTGACTTGTCCCGGCTTCTGCCAACCTAGCAGTTCGAAAGCACGTTAAAAAAAAATGCAAGTTGAAAAATAGGGACCATCTTTGGTGGGAAGGGAACAGCGTTCCGTGCGCCTTTGGCGTTGAGTCATGCCGGCCACATGACCACGGAGACGTCTTCGGACAGCGCTGGCTCTTCGGCTTTGAAACGGAGATGAGCACCGCGCCCCCTAGAGTCGGGAACGACCAGCACATACGTGCGAGGGGAACCTTTACCTTTATCTTAATGACAATGGGTTTAGACTTTAACCCTCACCCCCCCCCTTCCCTCAACATTTTTTGGCCTGTGGCCCGCTAGAGATTTCGGATTGGAAAAAAAGAGGGGGGGGAGCCCTCCTCCTATTCAATTGTAGGCGACGTTTCTGATAGACGAGGTCGACGGTCATGCGGAATGCAAAGAGCCGCTTTTCCCAACCCGCTCAGGCAGGATCGGCACAGCGAGGTTAACAAGAAATTCAGCTTCGAACGCAGCCCTCTATTAACCGGCGTATAAAGATGACAGGTATAAACTCTCTCAGCAAGGTATCAATCCCGAATAATGGCTTCTTTTGTTGTGCTGCCGGATGGGTCGGCCCGAGCGGGGAGGAGAGGGGGGGGGGGAGAAAAAAAATTGCTCGTTTCTGCTTTTTTTTTTTTTTTTTCTCTCCGCATAGGAACTTTCGATGGACTCCCTGACAATGCAGCTGAAAAGAAACGGTTGAGAATTGGAAGGAAGGGGGGGGGAGGGAGGAGGAGGGGAGGGTCCATTAAAATTTTCAGCGAACTCAGCATCTTTTTCGCCTTAAGAGCAAGCCAAGGAAAAGACGAAAAAAAAGAGTTTCTGGACTTCCTTCTCAACCTCTTCGCTTCTCCGCAGTGGCCGGAGAAGACATCGGAGGATCCTTCTCTGTGGTGAACCGACGGGCTGTATCTTGCGTGTACGGGTGTAGGCAGCGAGCAGACGCGTTGTATCTGTGTGTTAAGGGTGTGGGCAATTTCTCCCCAGCTCCCCAAACACGACAAACCCTCTGTATTTAAATCAATGATTCCTTTATTAGGAGCGCTGGCAGTCCCGGCAAAAGGTTTCTCTCTCACCGCAGGCTAACAAGTCTGTCCGGCAGGGAGATGAATAGTTGTCTGCCACACCTATTCATCTCCGCCCCCTGCCTTTTATCCCCAGAGCTAGGGTGGGGTTTTGCTAGCAGCGGTGGCTCTTCTGTCCCAAGGACCGGCCTATAGATTTCCACTGCTCTCCTCTCCTCTGCCTTCTGTGCATTCGTGTCAGGCACCAGACCCAGCTGTTCCTCCTCTTCCTCATCAGCCACCTCCAGACCTGGGAGCTGTTGACTCTCCATCTGACGGCTGATGGATTGCCCAGGCTCCAACTCTGTCTCTCTCTCTCTCTGACAGCTCCAGCTTCCCCCTCGGAACTCTCAGATTGCCTTAATGCTGACCCTGACTCCCACTCCTCCTCCTCCTCCTCTGATTCGGCTGCTGGAAGGGCCGGCAGCCGACAGACCACAACAATGGGGTCAGTGCATGGGTCACTTCTCACAGACAAGGTCCCTTAGAGCCAACCCTCCCTCGAAACCTACCTGAGCAATCTGCAACATCTCAGGGTTGAGTCGGTTCAGATGGAAGACAAATTCCGCGAAACCGATCAGCGCCAACTGGATCGTGAACATCTTCCGGAACGTCCAGTAATCGGTGGCGTTGGGAAACGTGTGAAGGGCCCATTCCTTCAGCATGCTGCGTGGCACCATGTTGCCCTGAACTTCTTTCAGAATATCCCGGAGAACCTGAGAAGGGAAGCGTAAGTTGATCAGGAGGTGGGTTAGTTATGTTGGTTGGCGTAGGATGAAGATTCTCAACTTGTGGTCCGTGGAACCCCTAAGGCTGTGATGGCGAACCTGTGGCACATGGAGCCATATCTGGGGCGTGCGAGTGTTGCCCTAGCTCAGCTCCAGCACGCATGTGCGTTGCCAACCAGCTGATTTTCGGGCCTTCTGGGCCCACTGGAAATCAGGAAACGGGCTGTTTCTGGCCTCCGGAGGGCCTCCCGGGGCGGGGGGGGGAGGCCGCTTTTGTCTTCCCCAGGCTCCTAGAAAGGGTCTGGAGCCTGGGGAGGGCGAAAAACGGGCCTTCTGGTCCTACCGGAAGTCAGGAAATGGGTCATTTCTGGCCTTCAGAGGGCCTCTGGAGGGTGGGGAAGGCTGTTTTCACCCTCCCCAGGCTCCAAGAAAGCCTCTAGAGCCTGAGGAGGGCGAAAAATGGGCATATGGGGGGAGCGGGGAGGGGGTCGCACATGCATGCGTGGGGGGGCGGTATACATTGAATTATGGGTGTGGGCACGTGTGCGTGCGACCCTCCCGTGCTCCCCCCGCTTTTGGCACGCGACGGCAAAAAAGTAAGCCATCACTGCCGTAAGGGCTGCGATGTCGTCACAGGGGGTCTGCGAAGGCTTGAAGAAATGTTATGATTTAAATCTTGAGTTAAGTCTTGGGGGGCTCCATGGCCATAGACTATGGCCACAAAAGATATTTAAAGGGGGTCTATGGTGAAGAAAAGGTTGAGAACCACTGGTATAGGAGATGATCAGCCTGAGCCTGAGGGAGGGGGTCAAACATGTCATCAGTCTGAGTCCCTTCTGCCCACAAGAGATCTAAGTCCAGCCCACCTTGAAGTTCTTCTATGTTTATCCCCCGCTAATTTCCCTTGACTGTTAATAGTTCAGATTCTTGTAAAGCGCTTAAGCTTACAATAAATCTTTATACCCATTCGAGCTGTCTGGATCTCCTGATTTTCCTGGCATTTGACAAATGGGTGCCATGGGGCAGAATCGTGGACCAATTTCTCCTATGTTTCTTGGGAATTTGGATCTTGCAGTTTAACCCAACTGGAGAACACCAAGTTGAGGAAAACTTTGATGTTATCTTCTGAAGTTCTTCTTCCGTTATCACTTTTGGGGTGGTCAAATCTTACTGTTCCGTGCGGTGCTTCTCAACCTCTTTTAAGATGGATGGACTTCAACTCCCAGCATGTTGAGGAATAATGGCTGGGGAATGGCTTCCTCATACTGGCTGGGGAATCCTAGGAGTTGAAGTCCACGCATTTTAAGATTACCAAGGGTGACAACACTGGACTAGGCGATTCTTCTGGTCCTTCCATCTCTATCATTCATGGCTGGCTGGGGAATCCTGGGAGTTGATGTCCACCCATCTTCAAGTTCCCAAGGTGGTTGTGGCCTGCCAGCGGCCAGCAGAGCTGGCAGCCGAGTCAGACAGTGGGGAGGTTGGGGAGGAACATGGGCCGGTCCTGGGGGCTGGGGAAAGCTCGGACGAGGACTCTGCGTTGGAGGCAGAGAGAGAGAGATAGACAGTAGTGAGGCAGAGAAACAGCTGGAGCCCGTTCCCAGTGTGAGCATGCTCAGAGCTGCCAGAAGACGAGAACAGCTAAGAAAGCAGGGTCAACTCGGGAGTAAAGCCACACCTTGGAGATGATTGGCCCTTCCGATAGGAAACAAAGGGGGGGGGTGAACGGAGAGGGGGCTTTTGCAGGAAACAATTCGTTCGGTCGGTCATTTCACGAGTGGAAAGTTCTGTTCGTGACTCTAAGAGACTCTGTGCCAAGTTTTGCCTTGTACTGCATTTGGAAACAAGTTACATGGCAGCTTGCCAAGCGAGATAAGGTTTGTGTTGATAAATATTCCTTTGAAAAACTGTTCGGACAAACCTTGCTGACTGTGAATGAAAGGAATTCACAGTCGTGTAAATAAAAGAGGTTTTGCTGGGACCAATTCCTGCTTCCTGCTTTTTAAGAGAGCCTAAGTCAGAACAAAGGTAGAGAAACACTGGAGTAGGTGATCCTTCTCGTCTTTCCAACTGTCATTCATGGCTAGCTGGGGAACCCTGGGAGTTGACGTCCACCCATCTTCAAGTTGCTGAGGTTGAGAAAACACCGGTTCAGTTGGTCTCTAAAAGGCTTAGATCAGCCTCCACTCCTTCTACAGGCAAGCTGGGTCTCACGTGCAAATTATCTGTAAGTCACTCGTAATGAATTACTACAGCACGGACTGGCTTAATTAATTGGAGCTGGAAATAAAAGAGGGGAGCTGCTCGGAAAGAACAATCACTGCACTTGCTCAAATTAAATTATTTAGGGAGACAAAATTTCTGCGCGCCGAAGGCAAGTACCTTGGAAAAGGAAAAAAAGAAAAGGAGGCAGATGTTTCAAGTCACTTGATTTTTAAGGCTGGGCCAAGAATGAAAGGTTGCTTATTAGCAGGTGAACTTTCGAGATACGGTGCACCTGGAATTAAAAACGGGTCAAGGACAACCTTTCGGTCTTGCCTATAAATTTTAAACCTTTTAAAGCTAACCATTTCGGCTCAGAAATGGATGAGTAAGGATGGTAATGGAAGATTAATGCGTACCTACTCCTCCTCGGAAAGAGTCAAGACTGTGTTTTAGTCAGAGTAAGGAAATTACGGGAAGGGCGTGGGAACAGGGCTTAAATGCCCACACCGTAAAAGACCAATCTCTTGAGTAAACAACTCCGGAACATAGAATAGGGTTGGAAGGCACCTTGGAGGTCATCTAGTCCAACCCCTGATCAAGCAGGACCCTATTTAATCATGGACAAATGGTTGTCCAGTCTCTTCTTGAAAACCTTCGTACTCACAACTTCTGGAGGTAAGCTGTTCCATGGATTGACTGTTCTCACGGTCAGGAAATTTCTCCTTAGTTCTAAATTGCTCCTCTCTTTGATTAGTTTCCACCCATTGCTTCTTGTCCTGCCTTCAGATGCTTTGGAGAATAGCTTGACTCCCTCTTCTTTGTGGCCACCCCTTAGATATTGGAAGATGCTATCATGCCACCTCCTGGTCCTTCTTTTCATTAGACTAGACCGGGGTCGGCAACTTTAAACACTCAAAGAGCCATTTGGAGCCGTTTCCCAAACAAAAGAAAACACCGGGAGCCACAAAACTCTTCCCATGCCTGACTATTTCCTGAACGGCCACAAAACTAGCATATGTAGTTTTATTTATTTATTTTTTAATTTTAATTTGATTTATATGCCGCTCTTCTCCGGAGACTCAGGGCGGCTTACAATGCGTTAAGCAATAGCCTTCATCCTTTTGTATATTTATACAAAGTCAGCTTATTGCCCCCACAAACTGGGTCCTCATTTCACCTACCTTAGAAAGGATGGAAGGCTGAGTCAACCTTGAGCCTCGGAGAGATTCGAACCTGCAGTAAATTGCAGGCAGCTGTGTTAATAACAGGGTGCTTAGACCACTGTACCATCAAGGCTCTAGTTGAATTAAACATTCTGTTTTCTTCTGAAACTTTTCTTTTCTTGGATTTATCCATGGTTGGCCTACCAGGAGTCGAAAAGCTCAATAAATCGTGTGCCGGCAGGTGTCGCACACTGGCGATTGTGACTAATATTTTGAGCAACAGGGAGCCGCAGCAGAGGGGTGAAAGAGCCACATGCGGCTCCAGAGTTGCGGGTTGCTGACCCCTGGACTAGAAATACCCAATTCCTGCAATTGTTCTTCATATGTTTCAGCCTCCGGTCCCCTAATCATCTTTGTTGCTCTTCTCTGCACTCTTTCTAGAACCTGAATCTCATTTTTGAACCGTGGTAACCAGAACGGGACACTAAAGTGGACAGTCCTTTCTGGGGTGTGATACCTGATGACTGGCCTGGGTCCCTCGTGCCTGGACGGTGGCCAGCCGGTCGTAGTAGCGAGAAATGGGGCTGTCGTGCTCAATCCCTTTCTTGGCACAGCGTTGTTTGTAAATCTCCACCAGGGAGAGAGAAGAAGGATTGTCCTCCACAAGACGCATCTGGGGAGAGACAGCCACGACACGGGGAACTGGAGAAAGGAGACAAGAGAAAAAAATCAGAACATAAAATTCAAGCTGGGCGGATACGACCTCGTAGACGACCCTCATTCTGTCAAGGACCTCGGAGTACTCATCTCTAATGATCTAAGCGCCAGAGCTCACTGTAACAGCATTGCCAAAAAGACATTAAGAGTTGTCAACCTAATCTTGCAAAGCTTCTTCTCCGGTAATATTGCACTGCAAACTAGGGCATACAAAACCTTTGCTAGACCAATTCCTCAATACAGCTCGTCTGCCTGGAACCTGCACTGCATATTGGACATTGAGCGAGTCCAGAGGTATTTCACAAGAAGAGTCCTCCACTCCTCTGCTCGCAATAAAATACCTTATGCCACCAGACTCCAAATTTGGGGCTTAGACAACTTAGAACTATGCCGACTTCAGTCTGACCTAAACCTAGTACACAAAATTATCTGCTACAATGTCCTACCTGTCAATGACTACTTCAGCTTCAACCGCAACAATACACGAGCACACAATAGATACAAACTCAAGGTAAACCGCTCCAAACTCAATGTCGAAATCCACAGCTGGCTGGGGAATTTAGAGAGTTGAACTCTCAGAATTTTGGAAATTGAATTCTGGGATTTGAAATCCACAGCTGGCTGGGGAATTCAGGGAGTTGAAGTCTCCGAATTTTTGGAGTTGAAGTCCACAGGTCTTTAAAGTTGCCAAAGTTGGGGCAGCCTCTGTCCTAGCCTCTGAGTTGAGCAGCATGGACTCTGGATTTTTCACTCAAAATCATGCAAGGTTTGTTCACCCCTCAATATCACAGCCACAAGATCGAGTTGATTGATCCGCTGCAGATGCTTTGGGGGGGGGGGGAATTCACTCAGCACATTTCTAAAGCTTTCCCGACGTTCTACTGGAACCTTTACAACAAGGTCAGGCAACAGCTGCAACCCTGAACGTGGCACACGCCCTCTTCTGCAGGAGAGAAAAGGGAGGAACGTGAGGTGCGTGCTTTGCCGATGGATGGGCAGCCTTTCTATTGTCAAGGCTTGGATTGCTTCCGAGGTAACCTCTGGAGGAGGGAGAGAGAGCAAACAATGGGTGGAGATTGAAAGAGAGAGCAAAGGACTGGGAGACCGGCCCATCTAAATAAAAGCTGTAGTATTTCATCAATCATTATGCAGAAGCTGATTAAGTGAAGAGCATCGTGGTCTTTGGCCATGAGAGAGAGAGGGGGGGGAGGCAGAAGGAGAAAGAGAGAGAAGGAAAGAGGGAGGGAGAGAGAGGAGAGAAAGAGAGAGGCAGAAGGTGAAATAGAGAGGAGAGAGAAGGAGGGAGGGAGAGAGAGACAGAAGGAGAAAGAGAGAGAAGGAAAGAAAGAGAGGAGAGAAAGAGACAGGAGAAAGAGAGAGAAGGAAAGAGGGAGGGAAAGAAGAGAGAAAGAGAGGCAGAAGAGGAAATAGAGAGGAGAGAGAAGGAGGGAGGGAGAGAGAGAGAGAGGCAGAAGGAGAAAGAGAGAGAAGGAAAGAGGGAGGGAGAGAGGAGAGAAAGAGAGAGGCAGAAGGTGAAATAGAGAGGAGAGAGAAGGAGGGAGGGAGAGAGAGACAGAAGGAGAAAGAGAGAGAAGGAAAGAAAGAGAGAGGAGAGAAAGAGACAGGAGAAAGAGAGAGAAGGAAAGAGGGAGGGAAAGAAGAGAGAAAGAGAGAGGCAGAAGAGGAAATAGAGAGGAGGGAGAGAGGAGGGAGGGAGAGAGAGAGAGATGGAGAACAAGAGAGAAGGAGAAAAGGAGGGAGGGAGGGAGGGAGAGAGAGAGACAGAAGGAGAAGGAAAGAGAAGGAAAGAGAGAGAGGAGAAAAAGAGAGAGACAGAAGGAGAAGGAGAGAGGAGAGAGAAGGAGAGGGAGGAAGAGAGAGGAGATAGAGAGGAGAAAGAGAAAGAAGGAAAGAAAGAGAGGAGAGAGGAGAAAGAAGGGGAGGGAGGGAGGAGATAAAAAGAGAGAGAGAAGGAAAGAAAGAGAGGAGAAAGAGGAGAGAAAGAGAGACAGAAGGAGAAAGAGAGAGAGAGGGAGAGAGGAGAGAAAGAGAGAGGCAGAAGGGGAAAGAGAGAGGAGAGGGAAGGACAGGGAGGGAGGGAGGGGGAGTCAGCTACTTTGTCCAGAAGCCACCTCCAAGTGATATATTCTTCATATTGGGTTTCCAAGCCCAAAAATACAGACCAAACCCTCCGTCATTAAGCGATGGGGTCATTAAGTGAGTCATCAGCCTTCGCAAGGTTTAACTTCCTATTTACGGACCCGTCCAGATTGCTGTTTCTTTAAAGATGAAAAGCTACCTCGGGTTTTTATTTGCCAGACTCGGATAGAGTAAATTGGACTTGGTTGCAAATAAACAAGAGCTGTCAAAATTTGGGTGCAGAGAAAAGAAAGGGAGGAAGGAAAAAAATAAGCATTAAAGTAACAATACATCCCATCTCAAATGGGTTGTTAAAAATGACTCTGATTGAAGTATTTACTTTCCGAGCATATTCTTGGTGGGTGGTTTTGGGGTTTTTTCTCTCTCTCTTTCTCTCTTTTATTGTACGCAAAGAATTATTGTGTGACAGGCCACTATATATACTCAGCCATCAGTATACTCACGGAATGTTAAAATATATATATCTATATATATAATAAAGCCTCCAGAACCAAAAGGTTTTGTTTGAATACTGTAATCAAATATAATTGAGAAGCAAAAAACGACGGACATAAATTGCAACCGAAGAGAAATCTTGACGTTTTAACAGAGCGCTATGAATTAACAATGCCAGTGTTATGTTATTTTGCCAACAGAGGTTTTACAGGTAAGACTACAACTGCGACCATTGTTGCTAAGCAAGACGGTTGTTAAGTAAATCAATTTTATGACCAGTCCAACTTCCTGCTCTGAAAAATAATCACCCAGTCTCTGTCCAAGGACCTCCAATGAAGAATAGAATAACAGAGTTGGAGGTCTTCTGATCCAACCCCCTGCTTAGGCAGGAAACCCTACACCACTTCAGACAAATGGTTATCCAACATCTTAAAAACTTCCAGTGTTGGAGCATTCACAACTTCTGGAGGCAAGTAGTTCCACCGATTAATTGTTCTCACTGTCAGGAAATTTCTCCTTAGTTCTAAGTTGCTTCTCTCCTTGATGAGTTTCCACTCGTTGCTTCTTGTCCTACCTTCAGGTGCTTTGGAGAATAGCTTGACTCCCTCTTCTTTGGGGCAGCCCCTGAGATATTGGAAGACTGCTATCATGTCTCCCCTAGTCCTTCTTTTCATTAAACTAGACATACCCAGTTCCAGTAACCGTTCTTCCTATGTTTTAGCCTTTCAGTCCCCTAATCCTCTTTCTTGCTTTCTAATTTCTAATTATTCTCCAAAGCACTAGAGGATGGAACAAGAAGCGATGGGTGAAAGCTAATCCAAGCTAGAACTAAGGAGAAATAGGGGGGACATGATAACAGTGTTCCAATATCTCAGGGGCTGCCCCAAAGAAGAGGGAGTCAAGCTATTCTCCAAAGCACCTGAGGGCAGGACAAGAAGCAATGGGTGGAAACTAATCAAGGAGAGAAGCAACCTAGAACTAAGGAGAAATTTCCTGACAGTGGCGACAATTCATCAGTGGAATAACTTGCCTCTAGAAGTTGTGAATGCTCCAACACTGGAAGTTTTCAAAAATAGACCTGGCTAAACATTAGATTGGGATAAGGTCTCCTGCCTTTAGCAGTGGGTCAGACTAGAAGGCCTCTGAGCTCCCTTCCAGCCCTATGATTCTATCTTCAATATTCTCATTTTTTGGCCCATTCGTCTTCTTACCGTTCAGCCACCACTGCAATCTCTCCACCCCCTCTCCCCACAACGTTAAAGCAATTTTTTGGGGGGGCACCTCTCCATCTTCTCTTAGAGGGACGCGGTGGCTTAGTGGCTAAGAAGCTGAGCTTGTCGATCGAAAGGTTGGCAGTTCAGCGGTTCGAATCCCTAGTGCTGCGTAACGGGGTGAGCTCCCGTGACTTGTCCCAGCTTCTGCCAAACTAGCAGTTCGAAAGCATGTAAAAAAAAAAAATGCAAGTAGAAAAATAGGGAACCACCCTTGGTGGGAAGGGTACAGCGTTCCATGTGCCTTTGGCGTTGAGTCATGCCGGCCACATGACCACGGAGACGTCTTCGGACAGCGCTGGCTCTTCAGCTTTGAAACGAAGATGAGCACCGCCCCCTAGAGTCGGGAACGGCTAGCGCATACGTGCGAGGGGAACTTTTACATTTACCTCCATCTTTTCAAACTCACCAGTGAAGAACAGGTGTCTCTTCGTGGTTTCTTTCCTCTTTTCCAAACAGGGGTTGAGGAGGCGAAGGAGCTGCAGGACCCGTTCCTCTCTACGCGACTCGGTCAAACAAGCGTCGTTCATGACGAGGTAGGGGTAAATCTTCCCATTATGGCCTCGGATATACAGCCTTCTAGCTGCGGTGTTGTGTTTCTGTACGATCTCTACCCTGGGCATAAATCTATCGGGGGAGAGAAGAAGAAGAAGAGAGAACAAAAAAAAAAGAGAAAGATATAAAGCAGCCGAGTTTCCCCAATTCTAAAGCTTCGTTTCTCTCCTTCGAGATGAAAGTCAGATTTTTTAAAAGAGAGAGAGAGAGAGAGAAAAGAGGAATTCTATTACCTTACTTAAAAAGCTAACAATAGGAAGCACATTATGCCGTTTTGACGAACGCTGGCATTATGAATTTTTATAATGATACAAGCTTTTAAGCAACGCCGTGTGTTTTTTTTTTTTTCTCCCCTATTATGGGGCTCAGCCGAGATTAGTGTTTTCGGTGAAAAAGCTTCCGGAGATACACACACAAATCCTTTTGTCTCTTCCAAACGGAACGACAAAAACTTCTTTCAAACACGCGCAGAGGGAGACGGAAGGGAACAAGTTTGCTGAGCCAGAAACAACGCAACCTCTAGGCGGGATGTGCGATTTCCTGAGCGCCAGCCTTATTGAAACGATAGCCTCCTCGAGGAAGCTTTGGACTACAGGCCCCATGAGTCCCAGCTTGGAAAAGACTGGTCTATATACTAGGTAGTCCTTGATTGTGCAACCATTTGTTTAGTGACCGTTTTGAAGTTACGACGGCACTGGAAAAAAACTGACTGGTGGCCGTTTCCCGCTCTTAATTTAGCACATCATCCCTGCAACAAGGAAGTGGGGGGTTTGCTCTCTGTTTCAGAGACAAACTCCTTCTAGCACTGATGATGTTACCTAGTTGGGTAATTAAATGTCTGCAAGAAAACCATCAAGCTCAAGAGAGCATCAAGGACCCTACCACTTTCCTCTTCCTCCTCCTCCTCCTTTCTCCTTCCCTGCCTCCTCTTCCACTCCACAAACCCCACTCCCTTCTAATACTGATAACGTTACACAGTTGGGTAATGAAATATCTGCAAGAAAACCCAGCTCAGAGAGCACCAGTCTTCCTCACCCAGTCCTCCTCCTCTTCTCCATCTAACACTGATAACATTACCTAGATGGGTAATAAAACATCTGCCAAAAAACAACTACGCTCAGTGAGCACCAAGGACCCCAGAATTCAATCCCGAGTTACAAATATCAAATATCTTGAAAAGATTTTCAATGCATCCATTAAAAGAAAACTTAAAGACAACTGTATCCAGAACCATACAACACTACAACCAAGTTCTTTATTTTATTAGCCTTTTCTTACCGGGCAATTTTGATGTAGTAGTGAGTTGGTTTTGGCATCAGGAATTCCCCAGGAATTTCCACTTCGGCTGTCTGGGCAGAGAAGTTGCTAAGAAAACGACACTTTTCCTCGATGAGAAAAAATTTGGGCAGCTGCTTGGTTTTGGCCTCCAGGATTTTGATCCATTTCTTCAGTTTCGAAATGAGATTGTGAAGTTTCATGGAACCCGGCACGCTGAAGTCGAAATCTACGAGAGAGAAAGTAAAAAAAAAAAAGAAGCAAGCATTTGTTAGAAACTGAGATGAAAAAAGCGTTAAGGTATACCTGTGGCGCAGACTCCGTAAGAGCCTTGGTAGTACAGTGGTCTAAGGCACCCTGTTATTAAGCTGGTTATTAAGACCAGCTGCCTGCAATTACTGCAGGTTCGAATCTCGCCAAGGCTCAAAGTTGACTCAGCCTTCCATCCTTTCTAAGGTAGGTAAATTGAGGACCCAGTTGTGGGGGCAATAAACTGACTTTGTATAAATATACAAAAGAATGAAGGTTATTGCTGAGCACATTGTAAGCCGCCCTGAGTCTCCGGAGAAGGGCAGCATATAAATCAAATAAAAAAAAAAAAGTTGGTTTTCAGAATTTTGCTTCCTTTCCCTCTTCTTTCTACCGGTTTAAAAGGATGTCACAATGAAAAGCGTCAGAAAAAAGCAACAAAAACCCAAATAGGAACGTCGTACATCTTCAGAGGTATAGGAAATCTGGGAAGACACGGCTTTCTTGCCGATTTTTTCACAAGTTATATGATTTCCGGTATTTGGGTGGTGCGGTGGCCTAGAGGCGGCGCTCTCGCCTCACAATCAGGAGGTTGTGAGTTCGATCCTAGGTAGAGGCAGATATTTCTCTCTCTGGGCACAATGAGAATATATCTGCTGAACAAAACTCCACATTGGCAACAGGAAGGGCATCCGGCCACTAAACACTCAGTTCCATTCAGTTGCCCAGATTCCACCTTGCAAGGGATTATGGGGTCATTAAAAGAAGATTTCCAGTATTTACTTTATTGTTCTGAATCTATATTTTTCCTCGCTGATATTTAGTTAAAAGTGGCTTAGTGGTTCCTGGAGGGGAAAAGTGGAGTATAAATCATGTGCAGTCAAAGTTAAGAAACTTTCAGCACTTTATCCTCTAAGGTTTAAAATAGATAAGTGACAGTGACCTAAGATGATCTGTTCCAACTTACACAGTGTCAAAACAAAATACGTTTTGACATTTTGTGAGTGTTACTTGTTGGTGGGATAACCCTACTTATAAAAGAAGAAAGAAAAAAACCTGAACATTTCATTCTGTGTGGCAGTTAATTGCATAAAAGTAGGTAGGTCATTTCTTTCAAATCAAGTCAACTTCCGAAAGGTTAACTCGATGTGCAGTAAATCAGAACAGAACAGAAAAAAAAAAAAACCAGGGACCTTGTAGGTCATCTAGTCCAACCCCCAGGCCAAGCAGGAATCAAAGACAATTTTGTTTCTAAAAAAAAAAGGCAGGCAGAGATCATATTGCTCTACAGAAGCATATTATCTTTCTTTTCTTTTCTTTTTTTTTAAGGAAAATATGCCCAAAGATTCATATTTGTTTAGAGGAAATCAAATCTCATTCATTCGTTCGTTCAATTCATTCAACTTATAGACTGCCCAATAAGTACAGACTCAGTTATGGAGACTCTAGAAAGAGTGCGGAGAAGAGCAACCAAGATGATGGATGAGGGGACTGGAAGCTAAAACACACGAAGATCGGTTGCAGGAAATGGGTATGTCTAGTTTGATGAAGAGAAGGATTTAGGGGAGACATGATAGCAATCTTCCACTATCTCAGGGGCTGCCCCAAAGAAGAGGAAGTCAAGCTATTCTCCAAAGCACCTGAAGGTAGGACAAGAAGCAACGGGTAGAAACTAATCAAGGAGAGAAGCAACTTAGAACTAAGGAGGAATTTCCTGACAGTGAGAACAATTCATCAGTGGAACAACTTCCCTCCAGAAGTTGTGAATGCTCCAAAACTGGAAGTTTTTTAAGAAGAGGTTGGATAACCATTTGTCTGAAGTGGTGTAGAGTTTCCTGCCTAAGCAGGGGGTTGGACTAGAAGACCTCCAAGGTCCCTTCCAACTCTGTTATTCTCTTTTCTGTTTTTATACCAGTTTAGTAAACGGGTTTTTTTCTTAAAAAAAAGAAAAGAAAAGAAAGAAAACTATCCATAACAGTTAAATCAGGAAAACGGCAATAGATGAGTTGTTGGTGCCACTGGAATTATCTTGCTTAGAGATGCCAATATCTGCCTTTCAAGATTTTTGACAGCACATATATTTTCTAGTTTGGTCTGGCATTTTCATTAGGCTGTTCCTAAAAAGCAATTGACAGGCAGTTGACACTGGATAGTTTTAATCCATTTTCCCCCCTCCCTAATATTATTTTCATGGCCTGTCTCACACTTTGTATTCCATTTGTCCCCAAACGTCTCCTTTTTATCACCCCTGTAATCATCTTTAATAACGTGCGATTCTGTGTTATTAGTTGCTTTACTGTGAACTGCTTTGGAAGGGTTTTATAAAATTTAATTGAAAGAGGAATCCGAGGATGGGAAAAGACAGACTTCAGTGTCTTTCAAGTATTTATACGCCGAATCCGCCCCGTTGTGTTTAAGTAACAAAACTGGTGGCTGGGATTTGTTAAGCTCCACATTAACCCAAAAGGGATGCAGTGGCTCAGTGGCTAAGACGCTGAGCTTGTCGATCGAAAGGTCGGCAGTTCAGAGGTTCGAATCCCTAGTGCCGCGTAATGGGGTGAGCTCCCGTGACTTGTCCCAGCTTCTGCCAACCTAGCAGTTCGAAAGCACGTAAAAAATGCAAGTAGAAAAACAGGGACCACCTTTGGTGGGAAGGTAAGAGCGTTCCGTGCGCCTTTGGCATTGAGTCATGCCGGCCACATGACCACGGAGACGTCTTCGGACAGCGCTGGCTCTTCGGCTTTGAAACAGAGATGAGCACCGCCCCCTAGAGTCAGGGACGACTAGCACATATGTGCGAGGGGAACCTTTACCTTTAACCCAAAATGGAAATCTTTATTTTCAGGGCCATCCTATAAAAAAGGACGAATGGGAAAGGTAATACTCCTTAAAGAGAAACATATATTTAATAAAAGGTTTGACACAAGCATCTTCTATCTGGAATTCTCCTTCGCCTCTTCCTCCTCCTGCTCCTCTTCCTCCTCCTTCTCCCCACTTCCTCCTCCTCCTCCTTAATCTTCTCTTTCTGCTTCTCCTCCTCCTCCTTTCTGCTTCTCCTTCTGCCCCCTCCTCCTCCTCCTGCTTCTCTTCCTCCTCCTTTCTGCTTCTCCTTCTGCCCCCCTCCTCCTCCTTCTCTTTTTTCTGCTTCTCCTCCTCCTGCTTCTCCTCCTCCTCCTTTCTGCTTCTCCTCCTCTTCCTGCTCATCTTGTTTCTCCTCCTCCTCCTTCTCCTCCTCTTCCTTGTGTTTCTCCTTTCTGCTACTCTCCTCCTTCTGCTTCTCCTCCTCCTCCTCCTCCTTCCTGCTTCTCCTCTTCCTGCTCTTCCTGCTTCTCCTTTTCCTTCTCCTCTTCCTTGTGCTTCTCCTCCTCCTCTGCTTCTCTTCTCCAGCTTCTCCCCTTCCTGCTCCTCCTGCTTCTTTTTCCTTCTCCTCTTCCTTGTGCTTCTCCCCTTCTCCAGCTTCTCCTATTCCTGCTCCTCCTGCTTCTCTTTTTCCTCTTTCTCCTCCTCTTCCTTCTGCTTCTCCTCCTTCTGCTTCTCCTCCTCCTTCTGCTTCTCCTCCTCCACCTCCTCATTCTTCTTCTCCTCCTCCCTTCCCCCACCTTCCATGTTACTCAAAAAACAAGGCACGAAAAAGATTTGCTGAGCAGCTTTCAACAGCTGGATTTCCCTCTTTTCAAATACCAATATTTTTAATCCCTTTAGGAGGGACTAAGACAGATTATCGGCACGTCGCCAGGTTTTCAAAATGCCCTCAACCACCCCACCCCCCAACCCAGCCTTCAAAGCCGCAGAAAGACATCCATACACCGGGTTTACCCATGCGATGCCCTCTAAACGTGCTTGAAAATCATCCTCCATCATCCCCAGCCGGCCCAGAGGGGCTCCGAAGATTGAAACAGGCTGCCATCTCAAAACTAAAATTTTTCAGCCCTGCTCCAGAGTACGACGCATACATCAAAATAACCCAATCATTGACGGGAGGGGGGGGGGACGAGAATACAAAGAGGGCCTCTTCCATTTTGAGGCACCTTCAACTCATCTCTGTCAACAGCCTCCTCGTTTAATGGCGGGCGTACCTGAGGACAGGTGAAGCAGGGAAGGGATGCTGTCTCTCCGCGGGGACGTTTTGCACGGAGCCAACCTATTTATTCACAAACACGATTTATGTCCTTGCGTTCGATCGTAGGATTGTCAAGCTTGCTTGGTAATGCATTGTGATACCCAACACGCTTGTGTGCCTTGCGGAAACGAACAGTCTACCCAACAGGCCACCGATCAAAAACATTTTGCGGGATGCCCGTTAAGAACGAGATGGATGGTTCAAATTCATCTCGCCATAGATTTATTTGTAAAGGTAAAGGTAAAATTTCTCCTAATTTCTACGTTGAATCTCTCCTTGATTAGTTTCCATGGGGTCTCTCTTCCTCCTCCCCCTCTCCCCTCCCTTCAGAGCTAATAAGGTAAAGGTAAAGGTTCCCCTCACACATACGTGCTAGTTGTTCCTGACTCTAGGGGGCGGTGCTCATCTCCGTTTCAAAGCCGAAGAGCCAGCGCTGTCCGAAGACGTCTCCGTGGTCATGTGGCCGGCATGACTCAACGCCAAAGGCGCACAGAACGCTGTTCCCTTCCCACCAAAGGCGGTTCCTATTTTTCTACTTGCATTTTTTACCTGCTTTCAAACTGCTAGGTTGGCAGAAGCTGGGACAAGTCACGGGAGCTCACCCCGTTACGCGGCACTAGGGATTCGAACCGCCGAACGGCCGAACTTTCGATCGACAAGCTCAGCGTCTTAGCCACTGAGCCACCGCGTCCCAAAATTAAAATAAATAAATGAATTATAAATTAGATTCATTGTAAGAAACACTTTTTTAAAAAGAAAGAAAGAAAGAAAGAAAGAAAGAAAGAAAGAAAGAAAGAAAGAAAGAAGGAAGGAAGGAAGGAAGGAAGGAAGGAAGGAAGGAAGGAAGGAAGAAAGAAAGAAAGAAAGAAAGAAAGAAAGAAAGAAAGAAAGAAAGAAAGAACTGCCCCAAATCTTTTCCAGCATCTCTTTGGGTCAATGATGAAGGTTAGAAAGAAAGAAAGAAAGAAAAAAAAAACACCTCAACTTTAATTCCAAGTCTACCCTCTAGTGAACAATTGCAGTAAAAGATTTGGCAGACGAGTGAGAAAGACGCAATGATGGTTTGGTAATTACGGCTACCTGAAGCGCCCGAAATATGCTCCCACCCCAACGGGGGGGAAATACAACCATCTTGCCAATGATATGCAAAATCGGGGTGGAAAAATAATCAGCAGTGTTAAGATTTTGGGGCGGTTTTTTTTAAAAAAAATGTGAGTCGTTCTTTGCACAGCAGGAATCGTTTTTTTCCTCCACCGAAAACACTTTAATTCGCTTCTGTCTTCTTCCTGGTTCTTGTTTTTGCTTCGCGGGGCCGGATGGGAATGGCGAGAGGCGACACAATTAATTAGGGTGCTGAGAAAGGCTTCACGCTGTCCTCGTTTAATGACATCCAGACCAGTGGTGAAATCTAAAATTACTACTAAGTTACTACCGGTTCTGTGGGCGTGGCTTGGTGGGGGGGGAGGGGGTAATGTGACTGGGTGGGTGTGGCCAATTTTTTTTTTTAACTTTTAAAACCATTTTTTCTTCACCGAAGAGATTGTAAAAAAAATGCTTTCAAAAGGCTCTGACGATCCCAGCTGAGTTGCCTGATCGTCAGAGGCTTTTTTTCTTTTAAATGCCTCTGACGATCCCAGCTGAGTTGCCTGATCGTCAGAGGCTTTTTTTCTTTTAAATGCCTCTGACGATCCAAGCTGAGTTGCCTGATCATCAGAGGCTTTTTTTCTTTTAAATGCCTCTGACGATCCAAGCTGAGTTGCCTGATCGTCAGAGGCTTTTTTTCTTTTAAATGCTTCTGACGATCCAAGCTGAGTTGCCTGATCGTCAGAGGCTTTTTTTCTTTTAAATGCTTCTGACGATCCAAGCTGAGTTGCCTGATCGTCAGAGGCTTTTTTTCTTTTAAATGCCTCTGACGATCCCAGCTGAGTTGCCTGATCATCAGAGGCTTTTTTTCTTTTAAATGCTTCTGACGATCCAAGCTGAGTTGCCTGATCGACAGAGGCTTTTTAAAAAAGTCTCTGCCGATCAGGCAACTCAGCCTGGATCGTCAGAGGCATTTAAAAGAAAAAAAATCCTCTGATGATCGTGCGGCTCAGCTGGGCAATGGGGGGGGGCAAGGGATTTTTGCTACCGTTTCTCCAAACCACCCGCCTCCATCGCTACCGGATCGGGCGATCCGGTCCGAACCGGGAGCATTTCACCCCTGATCCAGACTTTTTTTTAAAAACAAAAAATTTAAAAAGGCAAAGGATTAACAGCAACGTGAATGGCATGAACCGCTTCTACCGACAGTTTAATGAGGTTAGAAACAAAATCTCCTTTTTGGCATCAATCCCGAAATCCAATCTTTGATTACCTGCGGTGGTGGAAGGGCTTCGGATTTGGAACAAAAAAACATGACAATCTAAATTGAAGGGAAGGCACATTTTGGACTCAGCTCTGAACTTCCTTCTGAAATACCGGAATAACTGACAGGTGGATTAAGAGCTTTGGCATCGGAGGACTGACTATCTATATAATGGCAGCAAAGAAATTATAAATCCGGAAGATTTCCATCAGCTGCGGAACAGTAGAGTGATTAAATTGCCATTAATCCAGCGGCACCGAGAGGCTCCTCCCATTTCCCGTTAATCAAAATTCTTATTTTCTGCCAAGTGAATTACATGTCAGGCCTGGATGCCATCTTCTGCACTGGATCTTCAGGCCTGCCACATTTACTACTGTGGGAAACTGGGAGAGAGAGATTGTATGGAGCCAGAGTGATATGTAGTCCTAATAACATTCCTTTCTCTGAGAGTCAAGGACATCTTGCCCTGCATCTGGAGGGCTGGAACTGGGAGGCATCTCCAGTTGGGACGGTGCATTGATTGGACCATGTGATGGACATGTGGGTGCAGGGGGAAAGGGAGTTGGGTTTCCTTTCGGGTGGGGAAAACCTGGAAGCTTTCAGATTCGGGTTTCATCCTGGTTAATATAAAACTGAGGTTTAGGATCAGGACAAAACAAACCCAAATCAAGGCCCAAAAGAGCCTTGGTGGCGCAGCAGACTAAAGCACTAAGTAACACCAGCTGCCTGCAATTACTGCAAGTTCAAATCCCACCAGGCTCAAGATTGACTCATCCTTCCATCCTTCTGAGGTAGGTAAAATGAGGACCCGGATTGTGGGGGCAATAAGCTGACTTTGTATAAAAAAGAACACTGCTTTGGGGGGGGGGGGCAAAAGCCCTACTAAGCAGGTATATACAAAAGTATGGAGGCTATTGCTTAACGCATTGTAAGCCGCCCTGAGTCTCTGGAAAAGGGCGGCATATAAATCGAACCAATAAATAAATAAATTTCTTAATTCAATTTGTATGCCGCCCCTCTCCGAAGACTCAGGGCGGCTAAATAAACTGAATTTCCGGCCCGTCTCGGAATATCTCACCTGTGGTGAATTGGCCCTTAAGTTTCTGAAAGACGGGATCCTGAGCTGTGGCCTGAGCCCTCCTGGCTAGCGATTCGGAAGCCGCGCTGGAAAACATGGTGGAGACGTTGGAGACGTTCTCCAGGCCCACGCCGAAGGTGCTGACCAGCTTCTTGACAAAATTCAAGGTGTGGGGTGTGATCTTGGCATCGGAAACCGCCCCGCTCTTCTCAAAGGCCACCGAATAGCACTTGGCGAGGCCTTGCTGAAGTTGTCGGAGAACCTAAAGGTGGGAGAGGTCAGAGAAAGACAGAGAGAGAGAGAGAGAGGCTGTTGAGGACGCTGTTTTCGCCCTCCTGGAGGCTCAAGAAAAGCCTCTGGAGCCCGGGGAGGGCAAAAAGCCCTCCCTCCCCCCGATAGTGCAGGAGGCCGACTAAGCCACACCCACCATGGTCACGCCCACCCAGCAACCGGGCAGAGAACCTGTTAGGATATGGTTTGAGCCATATCCGAGGATCCCGGATCTGCGCACCTTCCGCCGTGCTCTTAAGACCCTTTTATTCCAGCAAGCCGGCCTGGCCTAATTTTTTCTCCCCTTTCTTTTCAATTTTAAATCGCAATTTTAATTTGTTTTAAATTTATTGGGATTTTAATTGTCGTGGGCCAATATTATTTCATTTGGTTTTAAATTGTTTTTAACTTTCGTATTTCTGTATTTTATCCTGTGCCTGTTCACCGCCCTGAGTCCTTCGGGAGTAGGGCGGTATACAAATTTAATAAAACTAAACTAAACTAAACAAGTTGTCCAGGCAATATAAGTGTACTGTAACTTTAATCTGTAAATGTATTATGTTACTTTAAAGGTATTCGTTGTAATGCTGAGTCATGCTGTAATTAGGTAATGACTAGTTGTGGGAGTATTTAAGCAAGGTATTGTAATGTATTCAGTTTGATGATGAAGCTGCTATGATATGCTGCCACTGTGATGAAGCTGCTATGATATGCTGCCATAGTGAGGAGTTGCTAACATTCTGCTAATCATCGTTTGATGGATCTGCTACCATCGTGGTTTGTGAACCAGAGTGAGTTTGTTATTCTAACCAACTAATGTTTGTTTGGTAAGAAGATATCTGTAACTACTGGACTGATTTAACGGGCAAAGACTTGGAATTTGTTTAAAGACTATGAGACTGTTTTCCTACTATAAAGTAAGCTTTTGATAAACCAGCTTGCATAACTCTTATTCATTGCTCTCAGCAACGTTTCCTTGTGCATTTACTCTGCTGGTTGGTAACACAACACCAATTTTTTTTTTTTTTTAATTTGATTTATATGCTGCCCTTCTCCGGAGACTCTGGGCGGCTTACAATGCGTTAAGCAATAGCCTTCATCCTTTTGTATATTTATACAAAGTCAGCTTATTGCCCCCACAAACTGGGTCCTCATTTCACCCACCTTAGAAAGGATGGAAGGCTGAGTCAACCTTGAGCCTTGGAGAGATTCGAACCCTGCAGTAATTGCAGGCAGCTGTGTTAATAACCAGCTTAATAACAGGGTGCCTTAAACCCCTGTACTACCAAGGCTCTTATAGGCTGTTAATATCCTTAACAGAACCCCTTGCTAAAGATTTTTGAAGCCCACCGCTGCCATCGACCGATTCGAAAGGGCGGCCTACCTCCTCGTGCCAGTTTTCTCGGAACCAGACCATCTGATCCACGATCCCTTCCAGAGACGAGAGGAGCGTGGGGTGCAACTCCCGCTGCATGTGCATGATACGGCTGCATCGCCACATCGGGGCCGTCGCTCGGATCGGCCCGGGATCCGACGCGGAATGAGACTGGCTTCCGACGGAACTCGGCTGCTGCTGCCCGGAATCTTTGGTTTGGGATTGGAGAGAGAGAGAAGATGGGAAGGAGGAGGTGTCAGCCCTTCCAAGTAGATCAAGTTGGGAAAGCGATACAACACAAAACTTCTGGAACTCTTAACTCAAAGACGCTTTAAGTTCGAGACCCAAGGGCTAGCACTGATGACGTTACCTAGTTTGGTAATGAAAGGTCTGAGAGAAAACTACCAAACTCAGAAAGCACCAAGGATCCCACATTCCTCCTCCTCCTTCTCCTCCTCTTCCCCCTGTTCCTCCTCTCACCAGAAACCCCACTCCTTTCACCACTGACAATGTTATCTAGTTTGGTAATGAAAGGTCTGTGAGAAAACCACCAGAGACCCCACTGTCTTCCTCTGCCTCCTCTTCCTCCTTCCCTGCCTCCTCTTCCACTCCACAAACCCCACTCCCTTCTAATACTGATAATGTTACATAGTTGGCTAATGAAATGTCTGCAAGAAAATCCAGCTCGGAGAGCACCAGTCCTCCTCACCCAGTCCTCCTCCTCTTCTCCATCTAACACTGATAACATTACCTAGATGGGTAATGAAACATCTGCCAGAAAACAACTACGCTCAGTGAGCACCAAGGATCCCACATTCCTCCTCTTCCTTCTTCTCCTCCTCCTCCTCTTCCCCCTCTTCCTCCTCTCACCACAAACTCCACTCCCTTCCAGCACTGATGATGTTACCTAGTTTGGTGATGAAATGTCTTGCAAGAAGCCAACCAGGCTCAGACACCACCAAGGATTCCTCAATCCTCCTTCTCCTCCTCCATCTCCTCCTTCCCCATCTCCTCCTCTTTCTCCTCCTCCCACAAACCCCACTCCCTTCTAGCACTGATGATGTTACCTAGTTTGGTCATGAAAGGTCTCCAAAGAAAACCACCAAGCTCAGAGAGCACCAAACACAACCCTGACTGCAGTTGCAAATTTTAAGAACGGCTAAATTCCACCCATCGTCGAAAAGATCATTGAAACAGCAATTCAATGAGGTTGAACGAAGACCATCTAATCCCGTTCTTTGATTAGTAAAGAAGGCTAAGGAAGGATCTGCCTATCTCTCCAACTCACCGGAAGCAAAGCCACTCCATTTTCCCTGACCTAACAACCTTGTTTGTTTGTTTGTTTGTTTGTTTGTTTGTTTTTTAGTTTGATTTATATGCCGCCCTTCTCCGGAGATTCAGGGTGCCTTACAATGCTTTTAAGCAATAGCCTTCATACTTTTGTATATACCTGTTTAGTAGGGCTTTCGCCCCCCCCAAGCGGTGTTCTATTTTATACAAAGTCAGCTTATTGCCCCCACAAACTGGGTCCTCATGTTTTTGTTTTTTTTTAAAAATTTGATTTATATGCCGCCCTTCTTCGGAGACTCAGGGCGGCTTACAGTGTGTTAAGCAATAGCCTTCATACTTTTGTATATTTTATACAAAGTCAGCTTATTGCCCCCACAACTGAGTCCTCAATTTACCCACCTTAGAAAGGATGGAAGGCTGAGTCGACCTTGAGCCTGGCAAGATTCGAACTTACTTTAATTGCAGACAGCTGGTGTTGAATTACAGTGCTTTAGTCTGCAGAGCTATCTGCAGACTATCTGTTGTTGTTAGCATTGCGATGTTCCCCGCTTACCGCTTTTGTAGCGCTCCCGCTGTTCTATCTTCAAGGTCAAATAGAGAGTCCGGATGGGGAAGTAAACCGCTTGAGGGTAAACACGTCCAACCTATGGCGTGAAAAACCAAAAAACGAAGCGCGCGTTAAAATTCACTGGCCGTCTCTGAAGTGTTGTGATACGGCGATCTGCCCAAGGATTCACGTCTAGCTTTTGGACTCCGTGAAATCAATTAATAATGATTTATATAAAGGCGAGAGAGAGAGAGGAAGGGAGGGAGGGGGCGTCGGAAAGGCTAGGTTTGTCTCGAAACCAAAAGGTTCGCGTGACGATTGTGGAGAGGATTGTATACAAATCTGAAATCTGACCGGCCTCCTCTCACCACAGAGAGCTTTGAAGAGGAATCTACCCGAAAAAGAGTCCATCCGGAGTATAAATTTGGAGCCAGGGTGGATAAAAATCAATGATTTTTTTAAAAAAATAAAAAAAAAAATCAGATTTTTTTGATTTAAATCGGATTTTTTTTATTTTTATCGAATTTATTTTAATAAAAAACTTTTGGGGTAAAAATCTATCGTAAGATAGTTTTCTATTTAAGATACATACATAATTTAGTTTATTCAGCATGAAATGCAGCTTAGTTATGTAGCAGGAGGCTGTATATTCTGCAACACTGGGACTATCGGTGAGTCAACAGTGGGTCAAAGGAGTAGCAGAGATGACAGTTGCTCTTTAAAAATTATGATTTAAATCGAGTTGATTTAAATCAAGCCTTTTTACTAGTGATTTAAATCATGATTTAAATTGTGATTTAAATCAACTCGATTTAAATCAAATCCACCCTGTTTGGAGCCGTTTTTGTATCCATCGAAGTCTGGGCGTTTCCCCTTCCCCAGAATCGTTCCATTGCCCCGCAAAAATTCAGGGCATGCTGTGTAACAGCCAAAAAAATAATAAAAGGATATGTTGTGTTCAACAGCTAAAACAAATGTTTATGCTGTGTTTAACGATTAAGAAATAAAAATGATTGGTTTAACAACGAAGATAAGGACAATAACGTTGGGTTTCTTTAGGAAAATACAAAATGAGGTGGGATAATTAAATGAGGAGATGTATGTTGAAAGTGATAGTGTCAGGTTTCGATGTCATCTCAAATAAATTGCATTTCCAAACAAATAATCTTTGCTGAAATCTTCCATTTATTGAGTACAACAATCTGGTCCCGACTCCATCGTAGCCGACACTAACCCTCTGACCCCAAACCCTTCCCTTTCCGTTCCCCAATTCTCATCTTCTCATTGGCCATCTTCCAAGTCAGTCTCCCCACCTCCTGACTTCAACTCACAGGAATGTCCCCCCTCCCATCCCATCTCCTAGGGGATATTATCTACAGAGAAAATAAGTAGGTGGAAAGTCAAGCCTCTTCTTCTTCTTCTCTTTATGGCAGCACTAGAATGCTGACAGATAGTTGAGATGAGCACTGCCCCCTAGTCAGGAACGACTAGCACGCATGTGCGAGGGGAATCTTTACCTTCACCTTCACCTATTCAAGAATGCTACCCATTCAACGGCGCCTCCTCCTTCCCTTCCTCCACCTCCGTACCTGGCTAATGAGGTTCAAGAGGAGTTTTCCTTCTGATCCGACCAAGCAGGTTAAGAGCTGTGGGATCCAAGCCAGCCACTGGATGGGTGGGACGCCAATGCAATACTTGTCCACGGCATCGGCCAGCGTATTCTTGTCGTCATCAAAGCTCAGGAGCCAAAGAACCTAGAATCACAGAAGTAGAGGGGACCTTAGAGCTCTTCTAGTCCAACCCCCCTTGATCAAGGTAGGGAGAGCTTATCCCGGACAAATGGTTTTCCGATCTTTTCTCCCAAACCTCCAGCGATGAAGCACCCGCAACTCTGGGACTGAAGCAAAATCACAAAATAAGAAGTAAAAGGTTGCAGGCTATGGCAGGCTTACTCTGCCCGCTGCCAGGAGTTCGATCCTGATCGGCTCAAGGTTGACTCACCCTTCCATCCTTCCGAGGTGCGCAAATTGAGGAGCCAAATTGTTGGGGGCAAGAGGGAAAGGAAGCAAAATTCTGAAAACCAACTATTATTTGATTTATATGCCGCCCTTCTCTGGAGACTCAGGGCGGCTTACAATGCGTTAAACAATAGCCTTCATACTTTTGTATATTTATACAAAGTCAGCTTATTGCCCCCACAAACTGGGTCCTCAATTAACCTACCTTAGAAAGGATGGAAGGCTGAGTCAACCTTGAGCCTGGTGAGATTTGAACTTACAGTAATTGCAGACAGCTGGTGTTAATCACAATGCTATCAGTCTGCTGAGCCACCAGGTCAGGCAAGAGGTTGGGGACAAGAGGCTGACTCTGTAAACCGCTTAGAGAGGGCTGTAAAAGCACTGTGAAGTGGTATATAAATCTGGTATAGCTTGGGAAGGAAGGGAGGGAGGGAGGGAGGGAGGGAGGGAGGGAGGGAGGAAGGAAGGAAGGAAGGAAGGAAGGAAGGAAGGAAGGAAGGAAGGAAGGAAGGAAGGAAGGAAGGAAGGCAGGCAGGCAGGCAGGCAGGCAGGCATAGTGGTGAACTTGTTACAATGCAGCATTGCAGGCTAACTTTTTGCAACTAATTGGGACTCAGCTGTGAACGAACGTAATTCATAAACTGTTGCAATAAAAGAGGTTTTTAGGACGGCTCGTGTGTTTTAATGACGCAGGAAGCCTAGGTCACCACAACAGCCGCCTCCCTTAGTGCTGGAAAGTCTCTCCCCCAATTGTGGTCGTAAGCTGACTGTAGCTGTAAAATCAAGTCAACCAAGCTAAGAGGATCGTGTGGGAATCTCTCCTTCAAGGCCGTTTCTTCTCCAAAAGAAAAGAAAAGACTCACCTTTGCTAAATACTTCCTGGATTTGCTCTCGTTCTGGTGCCGGCAGGCGTGGAGGTAACAAGTCAGCGCGGAGACCCCGAGGTGCAGCTGGCGCTCCTTGACAAAGATGTTTTCCAGGTAATCCCCCCACATGGCCCAAGCCTTCACCAACACGTCGTGCATCTGCACGGCCGCCGAGAACGCCTTGTTGGCTTCTTCAGACCTGGGGGAGATCACGGAGGGGAAGGTTATTTGCGGCGCGTTAAGCCAACAACACAAGAGAAGGCAAGGATGGAACCGGCTAGTTCAAATAGCCAAACAACTGTCCTTGCGTTTCCCAGGCTTGAAAATGAACAAAACGACACAAGGAAAAAGAAACCCACTAGTTCCCACATCCTGCTGTCTCTGGAATGGAACGGAACGGAACGGAACGGAACGGAACGGAACAGAACAGAACAGAACAGAACAGAACAGAACAGAACAGAACAGAACAGAACATATGGAATGGAATGGAATGGAATGGAATGGAATGGAATGGAATGGAATGGAATAGAATAGAATAGAATAGAATAGAATAGAATAGAATAGAATAGAATAGAATATATGGAATGGAATGGAATGGAATAGAACAGAACAGAATAGATTTGTTTGGCCAAGAGTGATTAGACACACAAGGAATTTGTCTCCCATGGAAAAAGAAAAGAAAAAAAGCGGACGAGACTGGCTGAAAACACATCACCAAATGCAAAATAGCCCTGTCAAATAGCTTATTAAAGAGCTAATTAGCCTCAATATTAACTCAGTTCCGTCTTCTTCGTCTTCTCCTTTCCGGCTAACGGGCTTTCAAGCATCCCAGACTCTTGCAAAGCCGTTACAACTTATTCCCAAACAAGCTGATAAATGGCTGGCCGTATTTCTCCTTTTGACGGCTCAACCACTGGATTTGTCTTAAAGCTGCTGCTGCTGCTGCTTCCGTTTCTGCCTCCCGTCTGGGCGTTTTCGATCACAAGCACTTTTGATAACTCTTTAATCCCCCCTGGTCTCCAGTGCTGAGCGGCTTGCAAAACTGAGTGAGCCTTCTCTCCGAATAAACTCCGAATCCTGGTTCTTCCACAGGCTAGCCAACCAACTCAATCTAGGTTTTAGCGAAACATCTTGACAGTATAAAATAGAAAAAAACCAGATCTCCAGTTCCCTGTATGTAAGGTTTGTTCCCTCCCTTCCTTCCTTCCTTCCTTCCTTCCTTCCTTCCTTCCTTCCTTCCCCTCTTTCTTTCTTTCTTTCTTTCTTTTTTCTTTCACAGGCTAGCCAAGGATCACAACTCAATCTAGGTTTTAGCGAAACATCTTGATAGTATAAAACAGAAAAAAACCAGATCTCCAGTTCCCCATATGTAAGGTTTGTTCCCTTCCTTCCTTCCTTCCTTCCTTCCCTCCCTCCCTCCCTCCCTCCCTCCCTCCTTCCTTCCTTCTTTCTTTCTTTCTTTCTTTTTTCTTTCTTTCTTTCTTCTTTCACAGGCTAGCCAAGGATCACAACTCAATCTAGGTTTTAATGAAGCATCTTGACAATATAAAATAGAAAAAAACCAGGTCTCCGGTTCCCTCTATGTAAGTTTTTTTTCCTTCCTTCCTTCCTTCCTTCCTTCCTTCCTTCCTTCCTTCCTTCCTTCCTTCTTCTTCCTTCTTCTTTCTTTCTTTCTTTCTTTCCTTTCTTTCTTTCTTTCTTCTTCCACAGGCTAGCCAAGGATCACAACTCAATCTAGGTTTTAATGAAGCATCTTGACAATATAAAATAGAAAAAAACCAGGTCTCCGGTTCCCTCTATGTAAGGTTTTTTCCCTCCTTCCCTCCTTCCTTCCTTCCCCTCTTTCTTTCTTTCTTTCTTTCTTTCTTTCTTTCTTTCTTTCTTTCTTTCTTTCTTTCTTTCTTTCTTCTTTCTTTCTTTCTTTCTTTCTTTCTTTCTTTCTTTCTTTCTTCTTTCTTTTGACAAGAGACAAGGTGAAGTGATGTTTGAAGATTATACCTTGCCCCAAACCGGAACAGACAGGCAGGTCATATAAATTATTTAAACCGCACTTCCTCCGCAGAGGAAATGCCTGAACACGGCTCCCGGGCTTGGTTTAAAAGGAAAGAGGTTATCGCACTTTTCTGGCTCAACTAATTGGCCTTTTCCCCGATTTAAAATTCTCTGTTTTCCCAAGAGAGGATACGGATTGCCTCAACTCTGTGCAAATTGCGATGTTATATTTTTTTTTCCCCTCCAGTTTTACAATCTTTTGTCTTCAACGCTTGCAAATAGCATCGTCTGAATGTTCAACTTTGGCTTCCGAGAATTTTAAATGATGGACAGATTCTGAAAATGTGATAGCGAGAAGTCTCGCAGTCTGGCCGCAAAGTGTTTTGAAGGGAAAGAAGGAAAGATGGGTTGTCTCTCCACAAAGATGTAAGGAGAGGGGAATGGGTGTACGAAGAGCTGAGCTTGGCTTTCTTCAAAAGTTCTTTTAAATTAAACAAATGAACCAGCAAACCCTAGGTGGGAAAATTTGCAGGCTGCAAAGCCCAGTTCCAGCCTCTATGATCAAGAGTTATTTTTATTTTATTTATCTGTATCCCGCCTTTATTATTTTCACAAACAACTCAAGGTGGCGAATATATCCAACCCAACTTCCTCCTCCTAATTTCCCCACAACAACCTCGTGAGGTGGGTTGGACTGAGAGAGAGTGATTGGCCCAAAGTCATCCAGCTGGCTTTCATGCCTAAGGCAGGACTAGAACTCTCTGTCTAATGGTGATTGGCCCAGAGTTACCCAGCTGGCTTTCATGCCTAAGGCGGGACTAGAACTCACTGTCTCCTGGTGATTGGCCCAGAGTTACCCAGCTGGCTTTCATACCTAAGGCAGGACTAGAACTCACTGTCTCCTGGTGATTGGCCCAGAGTTACCCAGCTGGCTTTCATGCCTAAGGCGGGACTAGAACTCACCATTTCCTGGTGATTGGTCCAAAGTCACCCAGCTGGCTTTCATGCCTAAGGCAGGACTAGAACTCACTGTCTCCTGGTGATTGGCCCAGAGTTACCCAGCTGGCTTTCATGCCTAAGGCAGGACTAGAACTCTCTGTCTCCTGGTGATTGGCCCAGAGTTACCCAGCTGGCTTTCATGCCTAAGGCGGGACTAGAACTCACTGTCTCCTGGTGATTGGCCCAGAGTTACCCAGCTGGCTTTCATGCCTAAGGCAGGACTAGAACTCACTGTCTCCTGGTGATTGGCCCAGAGTTACCCAGCTGGCTTTCATGCCTAAGGCGGGACTAGAACTCACTGTCTCCTGGTGATTGGCCCAGAGTTACCCAGCTGGCTTTCATGCCTAAGGCAGGACTAGAACTCACTGTCTCCTGGTGATTGGCCCAGAGTTACCCAGCTGGCTTTCATGCCTAAGGCGGGACTAGAACTCACCATTTCCTGGTGATTGGTCCAAAGTCACCCAGCTGGCTTTCATGCCTAAGGCAGGACTAGAACTCACTGTCTCCTGGTGATTGGCCCAGAGTTACCCAGCTGGCTTTCATGCCTAAGGCAGGACTAGAACTCTCTGTCTCCTGGTGATTGGCCCAGAGTTACCCAGCTGGCTTTCATGCCTAAGGCAGGACTAGAACTCTCTGTCTCCTGGTGATTGGCCCAGAGTTACCCAGCTGGCTTTCATGCCTAAGGCGGGACTAGAACTCACTGTCTCCTGGTGATTGGCCCAGAGTTACCCAGCTGGCTTTCATACCTAAGGCAGGACTAGAACTCACTGTCTCCTGGTGATTGGCCCAGAGTTACCCAGCTGGCTTTCATGCCTAAGGCGGGACTAGAACTCACCATTTCCTGGTGATTGGTCCAAAGTCACCCAGCTGGCTTTCATGCCTAAGGCAGGACTAGAACTCACTGTCTCCTGGTGATTGGCCCAGAGTTACCCAGCTGGCTTTCATGCCTAAGGCAGGACTAGAACTCTCTGTCTCCTGGTGATTGGCCCAGAGTTACCCAGCTGGCTTTCATGCCTAAGGCAGGACTAGAATTCTCTGTCTCCTGGTGATTGGCCCAAAGTCACCCAGCTGGCTTTCATGCCTAAGGCAGGACTAGAACTCTCTGTCTAATGGTGATTGGCCCAGAGTTACCCAGCTGGCTTTCATGCCTAAGGCGGGACTAGAACTCACTGTCTCCTGGTGATTGGCCCAGAGTTACCCAGCTGGCTTTCATACCTAAGGCAGGACTAGAACTCACTGTCTCCTGGTGATTGGCCCAGAGTTACCCAGCTGGCTTTCATGCCTAAGGCGGGACTAGAACTCACCATTTCCTGGTGATTGGTCCAAAGTCACCCAGCTGGCTTTCATGCCTAAGGCAGGACTAGAACTCACTGTCTCCTGGTGATTGGCCCAGAGTTACCCAGCTGGCTTTCATGCCTAAGGCAGGACTAGAACTCTCTGTCTCCTGGTGATTGGCCCAGAGTTACCCAGCTGGCTTTCATGCCTAAGGCGGGACTAGAACTCACTGTCTCCTGGTGATTGGCCCAGAGTTACCCAGCTGGCTTTCATGCCTAAGGCAGGACTAGAACTCACTGTCTCCTGGTGATTGGCCCAGAGTTACCCAGCTGGCTTTCATGCCTAAGGCGGGACTAGAACTCACTGTCTCCTGGTGATTGGCCCAGAGTTACCCAGCTGGCTTTCATGCCTAAGGCAGGACTAGAACTCACTGTCTCCTGGTGATTGGCCCAGAGTTACCCAGCTGGCTTTCATGCCTAAGGCGGGACTAGAACTCACCATTTCCTGGTGATTGGTCCAAAGTCACCCAGCTGGCTTTCATGCCTAAGGCAGGACTAGAACTCACTGTCTCCTGGTGATTGGCCCAGAGTTACCCAGCTGGCTTTCATGCCTAAGGCAGGACTAGAACTCTCTGTCTCCTGGTGATTGGCCCAGAGTTACCCAGCTGGCTTTCATGCCTAAGGCAGGACTAGAACTCTCTGTCTCCTGGTGATTGGCCCAGAGTTACCCAGCTGGCTTTCATGCCTAAGGCGGGACTAGAACTCACTGTCTCCTGGTGATTGGCCCAGAGTTACCCAGCTGGCTTTCATACCTAAGGCAGGACTAGAACTCACTGTCTCCTGGTGATTGGCCCAGAGTTACCCAGCTGGCTTTCATGCCTAAGGCGGGACTAGAACTCACCATTTCCTGGTGATTGGTCCAAAGTCACCCAGCTGGCTTTCATGCCTAAGGCAGGACTAGAACTCACTGTCTCCTGGTGATTGGCCCAGAGTTACCCAGCTGGCTTTCATGCCTAAGGCAGGACTAGAACTCTCTGTCTCCTGGTGATTGGCCCAGAGTTACCCAGCTGGCTTTCATGCCTAAGGCAGGACTAGAATTCTCTGTCTCCTGGTGATTGGCCCAAAGTCACCCAGCTGGCTTTCATGCCTAAGGCAGGACTAGAACTCACTGTCTCCTGGTGATTGGCCCAGAGTTACCCAGCTGGCTTTCATGCCTAAGGCAGGACTAGAACTCTCTGTCTCCTGGTGATTGGCCCAGAGTTACCCAGCTGGCTTTCATGCCTAAGGCAGGACTAGAACTCTCTGTCTCCTGGTGATTGGCCCAAAGTCACCCAGCTGGCTTTCATGCCTAAGGCAGGACTAGAACTCACTGTCTCCTGGTGATTGGCCCAGAGTTACCCAGCTGGCTTTCATGCCTAAGGCAGGACTAGAACTCTCTGTCTCCTGGTGATTGGCCCAGAGTTACCCAGCTGGCTTTCATGCCTAAGGCAGGACTAGAACTCACTGTCTCCTGGTGATTGGCCCAGAGTTACCCAGCTGGCTTTCATGCCTAAGGCGGGACTAGAATTCACTGTCTCCTGGTGATTGGCCCAAAGTCACCCAGCTGGCTTTCATGCCTAAGGCAGGACTAGAACTCACTGTCTCCTGGTGATTGGCCCAGAGTTACCCAGCTGGCTTTCATGCCTAAGGCAGGACTAGAACTCTCTGTCTCCTGGTGATTGGCCCAGAGTTACCCAGCTGGCTTTCATGCCTAAGGCAGGACTAGAACTCACTGTCTCCTGGTGATTGGCCCAGAGTTACCCAGCTGGCTTTCATGCCTAAGGCGGGACTAGAACTCACCATTTCCTGGTGATTGGTCCAAAGTCACCCAGCTGGCTTTCATGCCTAAGGCAGGACTAGAACTCTCTGTCTCCTGGTGATTGGCCCAGAGTTACCCAGCTGGCTTTCATGCCTAAGGCAGGACTAGAACTCTCTGTCTCCTGGTGATTGGCCCAAACTCATCCAGCTGGCTTTCATGCCTAAGGCAGGACCAGAACTCACAATCTCTTAGTGATTCTGATGTTCAGCTGTGCTTTTGAAGCTGCTTATCAGCCCCAACGAGCCTGTGTGCGTTCACAACCAGCAAACTAGCGGAAGCTGACCAAGCTAAGGACGATAGCCAGATGAATACCTGTTAGGCAGATTTCCCCCCCCCCCTATTTTCCTCCCCAGAAACTAAGGTGCGTCTTATACTCCGGAGCGTCTTATACTCTGAAAAATACGGTATTCTCCTATTGCATCTAATTTTAACTTCTGAAACACAAGTAAAAGGCTAAACGAAGAAGTGGGCAGGAACCACTCCATCTTCCTCCACTACTGCCTAGGGTGCAAGTAATTATTATTATTACGATTCACTGCCCACATTGAAGTTCTCGCTTGGCACACAGAATTTCGAGAATTAAGAAAACGAAGTGAGCCTCCAAATCCTGGTGTGTTGTTGACACACGTTTTCAGAGGTTGTTGCGGTCACGTTTCGCCCGGCGTACATACTTGTTAATCTGCGCTAAAAACATCCCCTTCAACGCGTAGAATTCGGCCGTCATTTCCTTGGTAAAATACTTCAAGTTGGTGGACTCGATCACCTCCAGGCCCTGTCGGAAAGATTTGGACACAACAAGATTTGCAATATATATAGGTATATATATATATATATAGGTGTATGTGTGTATATCTATCTATCTATCTATCTATCTATCTATCTATCTATCTATCTATCTATATTCTGGGGGATTCTGGGAGTTGAAGTCCACATATCTTAAAACTTGAAGGCTGGGGGATTCTGGGAGTTGAAGTCCACATCTTAAAGCATGCAGGCAGGGGGATTCTGGGAGTTGAAGTCCACATGTCTTAAAGCATGCAGACTGGGGGATTCTGGGAGTTGAAGTCCACATGTCTTAAAGCATGCAGACTGGGGGATTCTGGGAGTTGAAGTCCACATGTCTTAAAGCATGCAGACTGGGGGATTCTGGGAGTTGAAGTCCACATGTCTTAAAGCATGCAGGCTGGGGGATTCTGGGAGTTGAAGTCCACATGTCTTAAAGTATGTAAGCTGGGGAATTCTGGGAGTTGAACTCCACATGTCTTAAAACATGCAGACTGGGGGATTCTGGGAGTTGAAGTCCACATATCTTAAAGTATGTAAGCTGGGGAATTCTGGGAGTTGAAGGTCACATGTCTTAAAGCATGCAGGCTGGGGGATTCTGGGAGTTGAAGTCCACATATCTTAAAGCATGCAGGCTGGGGGATTCTGGGAGTTGAAGTCCACATATCTTAAAGTATGTAAGCTGGGGAATTCTGGGAGTTGAAGGCCACATGTCTTAAAGCATGCAGGCTGGGGGATTCTGGGAGTTGAAGTCCACACCTCTGCCAAGGTGGAAAAACCCCTATCTAGAGAGCACGGCTGCCGTACCTGCATACATTCGTTTTTGCCCATCACACCAGCGAGCTGGAGGTAGCATTTGACTTGCTGTCGAATCTTCTGGAAGCAATCCACGATGGGCACCGTGGGAATGGTGTGAATGCGGCTCAGGATGTCCAAAGCCACGTTGACCAGGCCCTGTTTCCGAGCGATCTTGCCGTACTGGATAATGGCGGAAGCCGAGGCGTGAACGCCCAACATGGCGTTGTTCGAACTCGGGTCGTGTTGGGCACTGTTCTCGTAGGCGCTCACGATGGCTGGAAGCGCGGTTAAGAGAGGGAGGTTTTTTTTTTAGAAACATCGTGACACACAGAATTGAATATAAGCATCTACCGTTAGTCCTCGGCCTACGACCGCCATTGGTACCAGAATTCCCGTTGCTAAGCAAGAGAGCTATGGGAGCCGTGCTCAATGTTATGAGCGTTTTCGTCCTGGTGGTTAAGCGGTCGTTGGGCTAGTCACGTAGTCATTAAGCAAGTCCGGTTTCCCTGCCGACTTTGCTGAAATGTCGGCTGGGAAAGGTTTTCTTTGGGCTTCCCGAACAGGCAGAAATTCCGAAGGCCAAAGAGAGGATCTCTCACCTTGATAATGATGCTGCCGCCACATGAAAATGCTGCTCCAGTGAGACAGGTCATCGGACACGATGGGCAGCCGGTTCCTCCACGTCTTCACCACGGTTTTCATGTCGTGGAGGCTGTTGTTCCGTCCGAGGTTGGCCGGCTGCAACCCTGCGTTGATTTGGGCAGCCTCTTGGAGTTCGATGATCTGCTGGGCAGCCTGGGGGAGGGAGGGAGGGTGACGTAGAGGAAGAGGCGGAGGAAAAGGAAGAGAAGATGGCGAAGAAGAAGGAGGAGGAGGAAGGACGAAGAAGAAGAAAAAGATGACGAAGACGAAGGAGGAGGAGGAAGAAAAGAAGGAGGAAGAAGAAAAGGAGGAGGAGGGGAGGGGGAGGAGAAGAAGGAGGAGGAGGAGGGAGGAGGAGGAGGAAGAAGAAAAAGATGAAGATGAAGACAGAGGAAAAGAAGGAGGAGGAGAAAGAAAAGAAGGGGAAGGGGAAGGAGGAAGAAGGAGGAGGAGGAGGAAGAAAAAGATGAAGACGAAGATGAAGATGAAGGAGGAGGAGGAAAAGAAGGAGGAGGAAGAAGAAAAGAAGGAGGAGGGGGAGGGGAGGGGAGGGGAAGGGGGGAGGAGGAGGAGGAGGAGGAGGAGGAGGAGGAGAAGAAGAAGAAGAAGAAGAAGAAGAAGAAGAAGAAGAAGAAGAAGAAGAAGAAGAAGAAGAAGAAGAAGAAGAAGAAGAAGAAGAAGAAGAAGAAGAAGAAGAAGAAGAAGAAGAAGAAGAAGAAGAAGAAGAAGAAGAAGAAAGATGGGGAAGAAGGAGGAGGAAAAAGAAGAAAAAGATGAAGCAAAGACGAAGATGAAGGAGGAAGAAAAGAAAGGAGAGGGGAGCGGGAAGGGAGGGGTAGGAGGAGGAGGAGGAGGGGAAGAGGAAGGAGGAAGAGGAAGAAGGAGAAGAAAGTTAAATCCAACATATTTATCACTATACCTTCTGTATTTTCTATATTCTACATCCTATTTCCTTACTTCATTCACACCTTAACCAATTCCAACGCAGCTACTGCTCAAGTTCCAACAATAACCGACTCAGTCCATTAGGAGTAACTTTACTCACTAGACACAGAAACCAGCAACCTTTCCCTAGCTGTTTCAGGGGGAGTGAGAGAGAGAGATTCTACATAACAGAGAGCTAAGTCCCAGCAGACATATGAACATTGCTGGAATTCAAATCCCAGAGAGACAGTAAACTGATATAAGCCATTTGCAAGACCTCCTTCGAGAACGATAAGACTCGTGCGAGCTATTCATCAACAAACTCAGGGAACTCTCTCTCGCACCCCAAAAGTTAGACTTGGGGCAGAAATCTCTGGGAATAAAATAAATTAAGCCAAGTGGCCTCCTTCTCCCACTCACCCATAATTGCCATGGTATCAGCTCCCCACAAGAGCTTCACCTTCTTCCTACCCCCATTCATCATATAAATTTAATTTTCAGGCAGGTGCTTAATCACCCACTATCTGATCTTGGGGGGGGGGGAGAGAAAAGTAATTACTGCGGAGTAGCTTCATTGCCGTGTTGCTAACTTGTCATTCACAGCCCACCTAAGCAGTCTAATAATGGGAAGATGATTGAGGTCACCCGTCCCTCTTAGCCACGATTGGTTGAACCAAAGTTTGCCAAAGAAACCACCCATAAATTCGAAGAACCCGTTCGGCTCTAAATCAAGAGCCTACAAATTTGGGAAAAGCTCTGCTCTCTGCGTGCTTTCTTCCTCTGGTTAAGACAGGGGGTCTGTATCCTTAAACGCTCAAAAGAGCCATTTGGACCCCTTTCGCACAGAAAAGAAAACACCGGGAGCCACAAAACCCTTCCCGTGCCTGACTATTTCTTCAGTGGCCACAAAACTAGCAGATGTAGTTGAATTAAATATGCTGAAACTTTTCTTTTCTTGGATTTATCCATCGTTGGCCTACCAGGGGTTGAAAAGTTCAATAAATCGCCTGTCGGCGGGTGTCACACATTGGCGGTTCTGACGCATATTTGGAGTGACAGGGAGCCGCAGCAGAGGGGTGAAAGAGCCACATGCGGCTCTAGAGCCGCAGGTTGCTGACCCCTGGGTTAAGAGAAGATTAACTATCCCGGAATAATTTTTGCAAAACACATGGGACAAAAATCCTCCATGTTTCGTTATTCGCTCTTATTCTGTAAGTTAAAAGGATAAACCTTGCGAAAGACGTGGTGTGGTGGAATGTGGCCTGGATTCCCAGGAGGGAGGGGCTGCATTCCAGGGAAGCGAGAGACAATGCAGTTTTAGATAGTTTGTGTATGAGAAAGAGGGTGAAGACAGCTCCTCCTCAACGGTTCCCAGAGTCTTCTGTTTTACGGAGCAAGTAGTCTGCTTTAGCTTGGCAAGATTCGGTCTATAGGTGAGGAACCATAAAGCAGGGCTGTCAAACTCGCGGGCGGGATGCATCATGCGCTGGCGACGCCCACACCCAGTTTAGCGAAGGGGGGAAAGTCGTGATACCTTACGTGACGCTGCCGTGACAACGCGAGTTAAGACACCCCTGCAATAAAGGAAGCTACTTAGGAGTACCTTAGTGTGTGTCTCTTGGGTTTTAAGAGTTTGAGAGACTTGGGCATCTCCAGAAATCAGCCGGTCTTACCTGAAGGAGTGGGGTGTGGACGTGAGACACCACCTGTGGAAGTCTTCGCCATTCTCGGATGGCCAAGCCACTGGCCATTTCCACCAGGCGCTCGATGAAATTCAGCTGCTGTTCGTCAGGGTGGCAAATGGCCAAATATCCCCGGTACATGTTGACTTTCCATGCCATCTCTTTGGGGCAACTGAGCTCCACCTTGGGGCAAAAAAAGAGCACAGAAAAGGTGTCAGGAGTGAGGGACTTCCCCCCCCCCAAGAAGAAACACTGGATGATTTTAGACATAAAATGAAACTGTGACTTACATTAATTGCATCAAAGGTTCTTGGGGATTTTTTTTTTCCTTTCCCTTTCATTCAATTAAGTCTAATTGTTTAACAGCTCAGGAAAATTACTCAAAACCATTGAGAAAGAGCTAAGGAAATCGGTTTCGATATATTCCAGGTAGTCCTTGACTTAAGACCACAACTGGGACCAGACTTTCCGATGCTAAGCAAGGCGGTTGTTAAGTGAGTCACGTTCCACAAGTCAAAATGCCAAGTCCATGGGGAATCCAGATTCACTTAACAACCGGATGACTAACTTATCCGCTTGCGGTGGTTCACTTCACAATGGTGGCCAGGAAGGTCGTAAAACAGGGCACAGCTCGCTGAACCAATATCTCGAAATTTGGGGGCTCGGTTGCGGTCGTTAAGCCGAGGACCACCTGGACATTAAACAACCTACCAGGGAAAGCTCATCAAGACAAACTAGCAGCATTAAGATAATTAAAGGTAAAGGTTCCCCTCGCACATATGTGCTAGTCGTTCCCGACTCTAGGGGGCGGTGCTCATCTCTGTTTCAAAGCCGGAGAGCCAGCGCTGTCCGAAGACGTCTCCGTGGTCATGTGGCCAGCATGACTCAATGCCAAAGGCGCACAAAACGCTGTTCCTTTCCCACCAAAGGTGGTACCTATTTTTCTACTTGCATTTTTTTGCATGCTTTCGAATTGCTAGGTTGGCAGAAGCTGGGACAAGTCACGGGAGCTCACCCCGTCATGCGGCACCAGGGATTCGAACCTCTGAACTGCCGAGCTTTCCATCGACAAGCTCAGCGTCTTAACCACTGAGCCACCGTGTCTCCTTTAAATGGACATTAAACGACCTACCAGGGAAAACCCATCGAGGCAAACCGGCAGCATTAAGATAATTACGCTTTGCAAAATTGCGTTTATGGAATGTCGTCTTCTTTTTTTTTTAAGGGGGGGAAAAAAAAGGAAATCAGAAGAAAATCAGAGCAGCTCAGTTTATACCCCAGGTTTTTTTGAGGGGGGGAGGGAAGGGGGGGTTTCACCCTCCCCTCTGGAGTTCATTAATAAAATCTTCCATGATCGAACATCCCTCGTTCCCTCCATTGAGAGAAAGTCCAAAAATCCCGGTGGCTGTCGCATCCGTTTAGCTCGCAAGCCGACCGCGCGAAGAGGAGCTGTCACAAATGATCTATTCACTCCGCTGGCAATTCAAGGCCTCTTAGCCTACCCAGCAATTTATTCTTTACCGCACAGCTGCAGTCGAGGGTATATATACACACACAGACAAACGTAGAACGAATCCCAGCCGCCCAAATACACTTGTTATAAAATTATCTTCAGAGGTATCCGAAGGGTTTTGGCGTCTCCCTGGAGAGTTCCTGTTCTTTTAAAGGAAAATAAATATATTGGCCCTCTGTTCTTAATTGTGCAGGAGGAAAAAGAAAAAAGAAAAAGACGAGAAACAGCTTCCAGGTTCAAGGTTGGCTTATCGTGATGAAGAGGTTCCTTCCTCGTTGAAGGACAAAATTCCTTTCAAATTATTTGGACCTCTATTAGAAGCACAGGCGGCATAATTCTCCTCAGGAATCAGCCTTCTCCACGGCAGGCAGCTTCAACAGTTCGTTTAGCGACCGTTCAAAGATACAACGACACTGAAAAAAGGGACTTAGGACCGTTGCAGCATCCCCACGGGAACATGTTCCAAATTCAGATCCTTGGCATCAGGCTCCCATTTATGAACTGCAGAGAAAACAATGGCTACCAACCTGCCTTGCATTGAGGACCTGTATATTGCAGGAGTCAAGAAGAGGGCTAGGAAAATATTTACAGACTCCTCGCATCCTGGACATAAACTGTTTCAACTCCTACCTTCAAAACGACGCTATAGAGCACTGCACACCAGAACAACTAGACACAAGGACAGTTTTTTCCCCAACGCCATCACTCCGCTAAACAAATAATTCCCTCAACACTGTCAAACTATTCACTAAGTCTGCATTACTATTAATCTTCTCATCGTTCTTATCACCCATCTCCTCCCACTTATGACGGCAAGACTGTAACTTTGTTGCTGGTATCCTTACAATTTATATTGATATTGTTTCCTGATTGCTTATTTGTATCCTATGACTATCATTAAGTGTTGTACTTTATGATTCTTGAAGAACGTATCTTTTATGTACATGGAGAGAATATGCACCAAAGACAAATTCCTTGTGTGTCCAATCACACTTGGCCAATAAACAATTCTCTTCTCTTCTCTTCTCTTCTCTTCTCTTCTCTTCTCTTCTCTTCTCTTCTCTTCTCTTCTCTTCTCTTCTCTTCTCTTCTCTTCTCTTCTCTTCTCTTCTCTTCTCTTCTCTTCTCTTCTCTTCTCCTCTCCTCTCCTCTCCTCTCCTCTCCTCTCCTCTCCTCTCCTCTCCTCTCCTCTCCTCTCCTCTCCTCTCCTCTCCTCTCCTCTCCTCTCCTCTCTTTTCTTATTTGTACCCTATGACTATCATTAAGTGTTGTACCTTATGATTCTTGAAGAACGTATCTTTCCCTTTATGTACACGGAGAGAATATGCACCAAAGACAAATTCCTTGTGTGTCCAATCACACTTGGCCAATAAAGAATTCTGTTCTGTTCTGTTCTGTTCTGTTCTGTTCTGTTCTGTTCTGTTCTGTTCTGTTCTGTTCTGTTCTGTTCTGTTCTATGACGGTTGCAGTGTCTCCCGGGGTGAATGGTGCAGTGGCCTAGAGGTGGAGCTCTCGCCTGACAATCAGGAGGCTGTGAGTTCGATCCTAGGTAGAACCAGATATTTCTCTCTCTCTCCTCTCTCTCTCTCTCTCTCTCTCTCTCGGCACAATGAGAATATGTCTGCTGAATATAACTCCGCACTGGCGACAGGAAGGGCATTCGGCCAGCAATCACTCAGCTCCATTCAGTTGCCCAGAAATCTACCCCACAAAGGATTAATGGGGTCATTAAAAGAAGATACGCCTAATTTTGTATTTATTTATTTATTTTGTCATGTTTACGTCGTGTATATTGGAGGTGGTGACCCTTTGAGAGCTGCCTGCAACCAAATGTCATTTTAATGTATGCCCATTGGGGTACATTCAATGCAACAATAACGTTACTCTAAGTCTAAGTCTACTTCCCTGCACGGCAGAGATTCAAACGCATACAGGTATCGCTTCCCAAACTTTGCAGCACAACTGAGAAAATAACAGGAGTATCACTATCACACAGCTGTGTGCAATGACACAAAGCTTCTATATATATATATATTTAGTGCCTCTAATGCCGCATCCACTTAAACTGAAGTATTATTTAGCTTAAGGATGGTTCCAACGGGTTCTTGGCGGAGTTCCTTGGATAAATTCACGATAAGAACCTGCTTGAAATATACATTTGAGCAAGCTATACAAAGGGGCTTCTTGTTGTTGTTTCGGGTTTTTTTTTTTTAAAAAAGCACCATTATATTTGAAGTTCTCAAATATCTCAGCAGGCCTGAATTAGGGGTTTAGTGAAGAGAAGCTGTGTTTTGAAAATTAGCCTTTCTCTCTTAGCAGTTACTTATCTCAAATTTCACCTAAATGGTTCACGTGCAGAGTTCGGGTTGAGAGGCCAATAAACACGCTCCATTTCAAGGGTGGAGATGACTTAGCTACAGGGTGCAACGGTATGCAGTCTGGGACAAGCAGATCAGTAGCGGTGGAATTCAAATTATTTTTATTACCGGTACAGTGGGCGTGGCTTGGTGGGCGTGGTGTGGCTTGGTGGGCGTGGCAGGGGAAGGATACTGCAAAATCTCCATTCCCTCCTCACTCCAGGGGAAGGATACTGCAAAACCTCCATTCCCACCCCACTCCAGGGGAAGGATACTGCAAAATCCCCATTCCCACCCCACTCCTGGGAGAAGGATACTGCAAAATCTCCATTCCCACCCCACTCCAGGGGAAGGATACTGCAAAAACTCCATTCCCAACCCATTCCTGGGGAGGGAGGGATACTGCAAAATCCCCATTCCCTCCCCACTCCTGGGGGGAAAGATATTTCAAAATCTCCATTCCCACCCCACTCCTGGGGGGAAGGATCCTGCAAAATCCCCATTCCCACCCTACTCCTTGGGGAAGGATACAGCAAAATCCCCATTCCCATCCCACTCCTGGGGGAAGGATATTGCAAAATCTCCATCCCCACCCCACTCCAGGGGAAGGATACTGCAAAATCTCCATTCCCAACCCACTCCTGGGGGGAGGGATACTGCAAAATCCCCATTCCCTCCCCACTCCTGGGGGAAAGGTATTTCAAAATCTCCATTCCCTCCCCACTCCTGGGGAAAAGATATTTCAAAATCCCCATTCCCTCCCCACTCCTGGGGAAAAGATATTTCAAAATCCCCATTCCCTCCCCACTCCTGGGGAAAAGATATTTCAAAATCTCCATTCCCACCCCACTCCTGGGAGAAGGATACTGGGAAGGATGCCCTTCCTGTCGCCAATGCGGAATATTATTCAGCATATATATATTCTCATTGTGCCTAGAGAGAAATATCTTCCTTACTTTTCCTTCCTTCTTTCCTTCCTTCCTTCCCAAGCTATAGCAGAACATATGAAGCTTCAAGCGTTTTACGGAGTCAGCCTCTTGCCCCCCCCAGCAATTTGGGTCCTCATTTTACCGATTTTGGAATGACGGAAGGCTGAGTCAACCTTGAGCCTGGTGACATTCGAACTGCCAAATTGCAGGCAGCCGGCAGTCAGCAGAAGTAGCCTGCAGTACTGCACTCTAACCACTTGCTCCACCGAGGCTCAGGATTGTTGCAACATGCTAAAGTTTTCCCAGCTAAAAATCTTCACGCGCATCGAATTGATTTCTGATCCTTTTTGCGTTGCCAATCTTTGCTGCCACTAACAGCCACACTTGCAGGCTATGGCGATGTGAAATAAAACACTGGCTGGCTGATCCCTAATGCCCTTTTCCTTTGAAACCATGCCATCCAAACTGAAATACATCTCAATTAGCGCCAGCGGGATTTTAAGAGCCTCCGCTTCCAAAGCTGGCTTTAAGCAAGCAAAAAAACCAAAAAGGAAGATTAAAAAAGGGAAATAAAAGAAAGATCAAAATACAGTATTCCAGTTATTTGAGAGGCTGCCACAAAGGACAACCTATTTTTCAAGGCACCTGAAGGCAGGATAAGAAACAACGGATGGAAACTCATCGAGGAGAGAAGCAACCTGGAATTGAGGAGAAACTTCCTAACAGTGAGGACAATTAATCAGTGGAACAACTTGCCACCAGAAGTTGTGGGTACTCCACCATTGGAGGTTTTTAAGAAGAGACTGGACAATCATTTGTCTGAAATGGTACAGGGTTTCCTGCTTGAACAGGGGGTTGGACTGGAAGACCTCTAAGGTCCCTTGCAGCTGTATACTGACAATTCTCAGACAATTTGGCAATTTCCTCGTTGTGCCAATTCAAAAGCCAAAGGAACGCCAGTACAGGAGCCCAAAACTGAAAAAAAAAACACTGTTACCTTCCCACCGAAGTAGTACGTATTCATCTACTCGCATTTGCATGCTTTTGAACTGCTAGGCGGGCGGGAGCTGCAGCCAGTAACGGGAGCTCACTCCATTGCGCGGCGCTGAGGTCTCAAACCCGGGCTCTCAGCTTTGCAGCTGGTAAGCTCAGCATATTTAACCGCTGAGCCAGTGCGCGTGTTTGTACGTGTGTGTGTGTTTACACACACGTACAAATACACGCCGTATGTATATATATATATATATATATATGCCCTCTCTGTTCTCCTCTTCTGCCGAAAAGCTGCCTGGCCACGAGACGAGACCACTGAGCCGCAAAATCATTTGTCTGCATTCCCTCTGCAGGTGCTCAATCAGCATTTTCTCCTCTTGAAGAAATCTTGATGACAAAACCTACGAGTCCCTCGCGGGGTGGCTACGCACTGATGGCCGGAGAAACCAGCTGCTCCCTCCTGCATCAGGAATAATCCTACCAAAAGGAGGGCACAGCCTCTGTCTGGGTGTTTTGTTATCTGTCTGGTACATCTGCGGGCACTGAATGTGGAATTACAGATTGCCCGACCTGGTAGATGGTAGGGGTGGGAGAGTTGTAAACAAAACGTAAGGGAGAGCAGAAGCATTAAGAAACAAAAGGCAAATGAATTGATAAAGGTAAAGGTTCCCCTTGCACATATGTGCTAGTTGTTCCCGACTCTAGGGTGCAGTGCTCATCTGTTTCAGAGCCGAAGAGCCAGCGCTGTCCGAAGACGTCTCCGTGGTCATGTGGCCGGCATGACTCAACGCCAAAGGCGCACAGAACGCTGTTCCCTTCCCACCAAAGGTTGTCCCTATTTTTTCTACTTGCATTTTTTTACCTGCTTTCGAACTGCTAGGTTGGCAGAAGCTGGGACAAGTCATGGGGGCTCACCCCGTTAACGCGGCGCTAGGGATTCGAACCGCCGAACTGCCGACCTTTCGATCGACAAGCTCAGCGCCTTAGGCACTGAGCCACCGCGTCCCTCTATGAATGAATGGATAGCTTAGCGAATAAAAAGCCACCCAGCCAAGGTGGAGAGAAAGCTTGAAAATCCAGACACTGAAAATGCAGACATTCAAACCCGCTCAAGAGTGGCTTCGCCTTAGAATCTTCTCTTCTGCCACAGATAAAACGGGGCAGAGCCTTTGATCACGTTCGCAGCTCACCTGTACCAGGGCTTCCTTCATGGCCGTCCAGTTGGAAACACGCCAGGCGCACTCCAGAACCAGGTAAGGGTTTATGTGACCCTTGGACTGGCCGTATTCCGTGAGAGCTTCCCACTGATTCAATTCCTTGGAACACCTAGGAACGAGAAATGCAACATCAATCCAGTTCTCTAGTCAAGAGGAACCTTTTCTCCGATCCAAAGCAGGAAATCTAGCGCTTGTAACCCAGTTCGCTTATCTATTTGTATCCATCCTTTATTATTTTTACAAATGACTCAAGGGGCGGACATATCCAGCGTATCTTCCTGGTCCTGTTTTCTCGTCATAAAGACGCACGGAAGGCTGTTACCTTCCCACCAAAGGAAGGTAACAATCCTGGGAGGTGGATTGGGCTGTGAGAGAAAGAGAGACTGTCTCAAAGTCACCTAAGATGACTTTCATGGCTAAGTCAGGACTAGAACTCACCATCTCCTGGTGACTGCTCCAAAGTCACCCAGTCAGCTTTGATGCCTAAGACAGAACTAGAAATCTCAGGCTCTCGGGGATTGGCCCAAAGTGCCCCCAGATGGCTTTTCGTGCCTCGGGCAGGACTAGAACTCACCATCTCCTGGTGATCGGCCCAAGGTCACCCAGCTGGCTCTTGTGCCATAGAACTCACAGACTCCTACTGATTCACCCAAAATTCCCCAGTCGGCTTTCATTTCTAAAACGGAACTAGAACTCACAGTCTCCTTGTTTCTAGCCTGAAGCCTTCACCACTAGGCCAAAGTGGCTCTTATATATTGAGGATTCAATCATCATCTTTTAATGACCCCATGATGCCTTGCAGGGTGGAGTCTGGGCAACTGAATGGAGCTGAGTGATTATTGGCCGGATGCCTTTCCTGTTGCCAACGCGGAGTAATATTCAGCAGATATATTCTCATCGTGCCCCGAGAGAGAAATATCTGCCTCTACTTAGAATCGAACACACAGCCTCCTGATTGTGAGGCGAGAGCTCCACCTTTAGGCCACCGCACCACTCCTGGATTGAGGATTCAATAAGGCCGGTTAAATATATATATATATATATTGGCAAGGCTTATTCTATCCTTATCGTTATTCTACCCTTCCAAGTGCCGGAACAAAGAGAGTTCGCTCAAAACACTTTCAAAGAACGGAGTTACCCTCCCAATTCCCGTCTTTCGCTCCCAATTGTTCCCTTTTTAGGAATCTGAATCTGAAACCGTTATAACTCTACTCCATTTTGACTGGTGGAAATATTCAGAGGACGGTATTCGTGGTATGAGGGACAACTCTCTCTCTGTCTCTGTCTCTGTCTCTGTCTCCCTCCCTCTCTCTCTCTCTCTCTCCCTCCCTCTCTCTCTCTCCCTCCTTCCTTCTCTCTTTCACCTTCTGCCTCTCTCTCTCCCTCCCTCTCTCTCCCTCCCTCTCTCTCTCCCTCTCTCTCTCTCTCCCTCTCTCTCTCTCCCTCCCTCTCTCTCTCTCCCTCCCTCCCTCTCTCTCTCTCCCTCCCTCTCTCTCTCTCTCCCTCCCTCCCTCTCTCTCCCTCTCTCTCTCTCTGATCGCAACTTTCATGTGGAATGAAATATTTTCTTGGGAAATCCACTCAAGTATAAAAAGCAAGGAACGTCTCTGCGAAGCCGAAAGCAGGCACAGGCCCTCGGGGAACGGAACAAAGTCTGCGGGTTTCTAGAATATTTTTTTTTTTCCCTGAAATTTAGGTTAACCCTCATATATCTCCTTCTGGGTCTCCAGAGGCCCAAACGTTCATAACAACATCCTTTAAAATATATATATATATATGTATATGTATATGTATATGTATATGTATATGTATATGTATATGTATATGTATATGTATATGTATATGTATATGTATATGTATATGTATATGTATGCCTTGGTAGTACTAGGGTTTAAGGCACCCTGTTATTAAGCTGGTTATTAAGACCAGCTGCCTGCAATTACTGCAGGGTTCGAATCTCGCCAAGGCTCAAGGTTGACTCAGCCTTCCATCCTTTCTAAGGTAGGTGAAATGAGGACCCAGTTTGTGGGGGCAATAAGCTGACTTTGTATAAATATACAAAAGGATGAAGGCTATTGCTGAGCACATTGTAAGCCGCCCTGAGTCTTCGGAGAAGGGCGGCATATAAATCAAATTAAAAAAAAAAAATATATAGAGAGAAAGAGAGAGAGAGAGAGAGGGAGAGAGGGAGAGAGAGAGAGAGGGAGAGAGGGAGAGAGAGAGAGAGAGAGAGAGGGAGAGGGAGAGGGAGAGGGAGGGAGGGAGGGAGAGAGAGAGAGAGAGAGAGAGAGAGAGAGAGAGAGAGAGAGAGAGAGAGAGAGAGAGAGAGAGAGAGATAAAAGAGCAGCAATCAGATTTAATCGACGTACCGAATCCAGTGATCTTCCCAGAGCTGATATTCAGGAAAAATAGCTGGAGAAGCATTGTTCCGTTCGTGTTCCTTCTTAGCTTTCTCCATGGCTTTTTCGTAGGTTTCCTGAGCCTTTGAAAGGAAAGGAAACCGTTCAGTTTCTCCGGAGATCCAGAACGAAAGAAAAGCAAACGCAAGCGAACTAACCAACTTTTCCCTTGAATTCCGATGAACCTTAGCTAACTTCTTTAGCAGTTTTCTCTGCGGTTGGTTGAGAAAATTCCTGTGGAAGGGCTTTTAGCGATTAAATCCGTTTAATGGAACCTTCACAGTGTGGGCCTGGTTTTTCCCACCGGACGATATCCCTCTGATCTACGGACGGGTTTCCACTTATTTTATTTATTTTATTTTTTATTATTCATATTTCTACGCCGCCCTCTCTCCGAGGACTCTGGGCGGCTTACACCAAAGACAGTATACTAAATAGCATATTGCCCCCCAACAATCTGGGTCCTCATTTTACCCACCTCGGAAGGATGGAAGGCTGAGTCAACCTTGAGCCTGGTGAGATTTGATCCGCTGATCTGCTGAACTAGCAGTCAGCTGAAGTAGCTGCAGTACTCCACCCTAAGCACTGCGCCACCTCGGCTCTTATAATAGTTTGTTTAGTGACTCTTCAATGTCACTTAAAAAAGTGACTTAGCACCGTGTTTCACACTTACAACCTGTGATGGGATTCAGCCGGTTCGGGTGAACCGGTAGTTGAACTGCTGGCTGGCCCCACCCCTTCCAGGAGTCCCCACGCGCCCCATTTTGGGTCCCAGGTAAGTGCAGGGAGGCCTCCTAGGCCCAAAATGGAGCATGGGGGGCGCTTCCCCCCCCCACGACCCGTTTTCGCTCCCAGGAGACTTTTCGGGTCTTGTTTTTCACCCGATAAGACGGGAGGTGAGGGCCTGGTTAAACACACACACACACACACACACACACACACACACACACACACACAACCTGCTCGAAGAAGCCGTGCTGTTCGTAGGCAATGGCGGTGGCCGTCTCTGGAAACTTGCACCGTTTCTGCCACAATCCGGCCCACATGTCCTCTTCTTGTAGCAAGCAATACAATTCTGCCAGCGAGTCGAGGATTTCCTGGGGGTGGGGGGAAGGAAAAAGACAAAAGGCAACCTAAGATCAATAGGGACGGGTTGATGATTAAGTTGGGTCAACCCATCAAGGTACCCTTCTCTCCCTCCCTCCCTTCCTTTCCTCCCTTCTACCTTTCTCTCCCTCCCTCTTCAAAATCAGTTTCCTTTTTCTCTTCTTCCTTCCTTTTCAAAAACAGTCTTCCTTCCTCTCGCCTTCCGTTCTTCCTCCCTCTATTCCTTTCTTCCTGGCTTCCCTCTCTCCCTTCCTTCCTTCCTCTTCAAAATCCGTCTTCCTTCTTCTCATTCTCCTTCCTTCACTTCTTCTTCAAAATCTGTCTTCCTTCCTTTTTCTTCCTTCCTTTTCAAAAACAGTCTTCCTTCCTCTCGCCTTCCTTTCTTCTTCCCTCCATTGCTTCCTTCCTGGCTTCCTTCTGTCCCTTCCTTCGTTCCTCTTCAAAATCCATCTTCCTTCTTCTCATTCTCCTTCCTTCACTTCCTCTTCAAAATCAGTCTTCCTTCCTTTTTCTTTCTTCCTTTTCAAAAACAGTCTTCCTTCCTCTCGCCTTCCTTTCTTCCTCCCTCCATTGCTTTCTTCCTGGCTTCCTTCTGTCTTCCTTCCTCTTCAAAATCTGTCTTCCTTCCTTTTTCTTTCTTCCTTTTCAAAAACAGTCTTCCTTCCTCTTTACTTCCTTTCTTCCTTTCTTCCCTCTCTCCCTTCCTTCCTTCCTCTTCAAAATCTGTCTTCCTTCCTCTTTACTTCCTTTCTTCCTTCTTCTATTCCTTTCTTCCTTGCTTCCATCTCTCCCTTCCTCTTCAAAATCCGTCTTCCTTCCTCTCATTCTCCTTCCTTCACTTCCTCTTCAAAATCAGTCTTCTTTTTTCTTCCTTCCTTTTCAAAGACAGCCTTCCTTCCTCCCTCCTTCCTTCCCTCCCTCCCTCCCACTCTCCCTCCCTCCCTAAGGTCCTTACAAAGTTCAAACATCCAGACATAAGGGTGTGGCAGCATTAAGGAACGTATTTATTTATTTATCCAGATCTAACCAGTCACATCAACTGCAAATGACTTTGAAGCGGCATTCAGGCGGCCCTCACTGAGCGACTGCCTCGTATTGCGACCATTATGACGGGGACGCAAAAGTTACCTTTGGGACCAAAACGGCTCTCATTCTAAACACTGCGCAGCTCCACTGGCTTCACATCTGTCCCAGTGGTCGTATTCAGCCGGTTCTATCCAGTTTGGGGAAACCGGTAGCGGTGGCTGCGGGAGGCTCCGCCTATCCGGACGTCGTCATGTCCCATTTTTGACACTCTGCGTATGCGCAGAAGGTCCTGTGCATATCCAAAGGTGTCACGCGCGCTCACATTTGCGAACCAGTAGTGAAGGTAAGTCAATATCACCCCTGATCTGTCCCCTACTCAGGTTTTCTATCCTTGCTGGGTAATTTCTTTGCCTAGGCCAGGAGTCTGCAACTTTAAACACTCAAAGAGCCATTTGGACCCATTTCCCAAAGAAAAGAAAACACCGGGAGTCACAGAAACCTTCCCATGGCTTAGGACCTGGTTATTTACGGGACCACCTACTACCACAAATAGCCTCCCACCGGCCGGTACGCTCTCACAGAGAGGGTCTCCTCCGGGTGCCGTCAGCCAAGCAGTGTCGACTGGCGGCCCCCAGGGGGAGGGCCTTCTCTGTGGGGGCACCCACTATCTGGAACGAGCTCCCCCCGGAGATACGGAGGATCCCGGATCTGCGCACTTTCCACCGTGCTCTTAAGACCCTTTTATTCCAGCAAGCCGGCCTGGCCTAATTTTTCTCCCCTTTCTTTTAAATTTTAAATTGAAATTTTAATTTGTTTTAAATTTATTGGGATTTTAATTGTCGTGGGCCAATATTATTTAATTTGGTTTTAAATTGTTTTTAACTTTTGTATTTCTGTATTTTATCCTGTGCCTGTTCACCGCCCTGAGTCCTTCGGGAGTAGGGCGGTATACAAATTTAATAAAACTCAAACTCAAACCCATGCCTGACTATTTCCTGAGCGGCCACAAAACTAGCATGTGTAGTTGAATTAAACATTCTGTTTTCTTCTGAAACTTTTCTTTTCTTGGATTTATCCATGGTTGGCCTACCGCGAGTCGAAAAGCTCAATAAATCGTGTGCCGGCAGGTGTCGCACATTGGCGATTGTGACACGTATTTTGAGCGACAGGGAGCCGCAGCAGAGGGGTGAAAGAGCCACATGCGGCTCCAGAGCCGCAGGTTGCTGACCCCCTGGCGTAGGCACAGATGCCCACCGACTTCCAGCACAGAAAACCCAAATCGGGGGGGGGGGGGGAAGCTCTACCTGTTGGGGCAAAGTGATGCTCTCCTGCTCGTAAAACTCCGTGGTCTGTTTGGGTTTGATCTGCAGGCTGAGCCCCTTTTCGAAGGCCTGGTGTTCCAGCATGAGGGTGGAGCGGAACCAGAGGTTGTGGGTCTTCCCCAGGTACTTCAGCACGCAGGGCCTGATGGGGGTGGGGGGCACGCACTGGGACATGGCTTCCACGAAGCAGTTCAAGGCGCTCGGCTGGCAGTCGCGCTGCACCTGGTGGCTTCCGCTGCACAAGAACGGGCTGATTTCCCCTGCAAGAGCCTAAAAAAAAAAAAAGGGGGGGGGGGTGGGAAACCGGCCATTATTCCAAGGGCAAAATTGGCATCGCGAGCAGTAATTATGCTCTCAGCGGGGAGGTTGCCAAAAGCTGCTCTTTTGGGATCGGAGAGACGAGCCTCGTTGAGGTTGAAATTGCCTCTGGATCCCTCCCGGAAGAGCATTAAAACTCCGAAACGGTTTTTCTCAAGAGGAAAAAAGGGCTAAAGTGCAGGACGGCGCCTCTTACACTATTCAGAATGCGGCTCTGGCCATTGAAAGAAATGCATTTGCGTTTCCCTTTCAGCTGCCTGTGTCAAATCGTTTGGACTCAGCAAACTGATCAAACGTGATCGATCAAGGGCATTATCTCTGCCTGGCCCCAATAGGCTACGTGGAACTGGCGGCGTCCACATCGGATCGATCGGTCGATCACCCCGCGAACATGTTGTTCCTTTCATGCAAATCATAGCATCTGAAGCCCGAATCCTTTCCTGGTCTTGGAGAAGGGCCTTTATTTTATTTTATTTTTTTTCTTTGCAAATGACAACTCGGAGAGGGAGAAGGAGGGGAAGAGAGAGAGGAGGAGAAAGAGGAGAGGAAGAGAGGGAAAGAGGGAGAAGGAGGGGAGAGGGAAAGAGGGAGGGAGAGGGAGGTAGGGAGAGGGAAAGGAAGGAAGGAAGGAAAAAAGAGAGAGAGAGAGAGAAGAGAAAGAGAATGAGAAAGAGAAAGAAAGAGAAACAGAGAGGGGGGAAGGAAGGAAGGAAGGAAGGAAGGAAGGAAGGAAGGAAGGAAGGAAGGAAGGAAGGAAGGAAAAGGAAGGAAGGAAGGAAGGAAGGAAGGAAAAGAGAAAAAAGAAAAAGAGAGAGAGAGAAGAGAAAGAGAATGACAAAGAGAAAGAAAGAGAAACAGAGAGGGGGGAAGGAAGGAAGGAAGGAAGGAAGGAAGGAAGGAAGGAAGGAAGGAAGGAAGGAAGGAAGGAAGGAAGGAAGGAAAAGAGAGAAAAAAGAAAAAGAGAAAAAGAGAGAGAGGGGAAGGAAGGAAGGAAAGAAGGAAGGAAGGAAAAGAAAGAAAGAGAAAAAGAGAAAGAAAGAAAGAAAGAAAGAAAGAGAAAGAAAAAGAGAGAGGGGGGAAGGAAGGAAGGAAGAAAGGAAGGAAGGAAAAGAGAGAAAAAGAGAAAAAGAGAAAAAGAGAGAGAGGGGAAGGAAGGAAGGAAAGAAGGAAGGAAGGAAAAGAGAAAGAAAGAGAAAAAGAGAAAGAAAGAAAGAAAGAGAAAGAAAAAGAGAGAGGGGGGAAGGAAGGAAGGAAGGATGAAAGAAAGAAAGAAAGAAAGAAAGAAAGAAAGAAAGAAAGAAAGAAAGAAAGAAAGAAAGAAAGAAACCAAAATATTTCACCAGTTTTCATGACCGTTTTTTTTCCCCCCAAAACGACACTCACATGCTGCTGTCTGTCTGAAAGGATTTTCCACAATCTGGAAAACAGCTGGATCCAAGTTTTTTCAGCCAAAGGAGTGGAAATGTGACAAAGCTGAACGAAGGCACTTAGCAGGGCTCCCGTCTGGAACAAAACTGCTGGTTAGTCATACTCAATGATGAAGAAGACAAAAGCTGATTTACCCCACCAGAATGAAGAAAGAACGAAGGAGGGAGAAGCCATCCCTAAAACTACAACCCGAAGCCTGCGGGTTTACTACAACTACCCAAGGCCACACATCTGGATGGGGCGCGTGGAGCTAGGAAAGGCTATGAGAGACCAGCAACCCAGAGATCTCATCCTGCGTGGTGGCGCAGTGGTTAGAATGCAGAATTTCAGGCTGACTCTGCCCGCTGCCAGGAGTTCGATCCTGACCGGCTCAAAGTTGACTCAGCCTTCCATCCTTCTGAGGTCGGTAAAATGAGGACCCAGATTGTTGGGGGACAATAGGCTGACTCTGTAAACAGCTTAGAGAGGGCTGTAAAGCACTGTGAAGCGGTATATAAGTCTGCTATAGCTAAGGAAGGAAAGCAGGCAAGCAAGCGGGAAAGAAGGAAGCCATGGTGGCGCAGTGGTTAGAATGCAGTATTGCAGGCTATCTCTGCCCACTGTCAGCAGTTCGATCCTGACCGGCTCAAGCTTGACTCAGCCTTCCATCTTTCCGAGGTGGGTAAAACGAGGGTCCAGATTGTCGGGGACAATGTGCTAACATTGTAAACCAATGACAGACGGATTCAAAGCACTGTGAAGCGGAATATAAGTCTAAGAGTTGTTGCTATAATAACCCAGCAGACCAACTGGGGGATGGTTACAACCCCAACATGCTATGAGAGACACCCTAATGAATGACCTGCAACGCAACTTCTCTCCCACCCAAAGGGGTTTTAGTAGCGCGAGCACCACAGAATAGGCGCCGATGCTTCAAAGGACCCTGTTATGGTCCGCCGGCAGCCTGCAGAGTCAGACAGTGAGGAGGCTGAGGAAGAACATGGGCCAGTCCTGGAGGCTGGGGAAGGCCTGGATGAGGTCTCTGCATCAGAGGCAGAGATGGGGCCAGGGCCATTGGGGAGTGATGCGCGGACTCCGGAGCCTCCAGAGGCTGACAGCAGAGAGGCAGAGGAACAGGAGGAGCCTGTTCCTAGTGCATGCATGAGAAGAGCTGCCAGAAGGCAAGAGCAGCTGAAGCAAAAAGGACGACTCAGGAGTAAGGCCAAGAGATGATTGGCCCCTCCCATAAGGCTTAAAAGAGCAGCAACGGCTCTTGGGCTCTTTGTCGGAAAACAACGTTGATAGATTTGTTTCTTGTCTTGCTGCACTTCTCTCTTGTCGGCGTCTCCTGCTTCTGAACTTTTGCCAAGAAAAAACCTTTGGCAGGTTGCCAAAGTAGACCAAGGTTGGTGATAAGGCTGAAGAATTGTGTTATGAAGAATTTGCTTTAATTTAGTTTGGACTACGCTGAGAATGAGAGTTCATTCTCAGCTGTTCTAATAAAATCGGTTTGTTTAGAACTGACTGCGTCTGATAACACCTACTTGGGCCTTGGTTACAACAGGCAGCTGTGGAATTCCAGGGGGAGCATCAACTCACCTTCACTTCGCGCAGAGAGTCCAGGAATTTGTCGTGGCGATTGGTTAACATGTGCAACTGGTTCCCAATGTCCTTTTCGGAGAGTTCTTTGGTTTTCGGGGTGCTCGTCTGATCTCCGGGAGCCAGTTCGATGTCTATCTCGACATCCTGTTTGTAAAGGGGAGAAGGCCAGAGTTTTGCAACCAGACATGTTCACGTAACACCAATGTAAGCAGTGTACAGGAATACCGGAAAACCTCGAGTTATGACCGTGATAAAACATGCCCATCGTGGTCGTAACTCGTGACAGTCAATTTTATGGCCTTTGTTTTGTGGGGCGATCACTAAGGGACTGCTATGGTCATTTAACAATCGCCGCCGTCGTTAAGCAAAGGCCGCCGTCATTAAGCAAACCCATGGTTCACAATGGGCGCAGTTTTTGCCAAAAAATGGAAGTAAATGTCAGTTTTGGGGAGGGGGGAAACCATCATAAAATGCAGTCATGTGACCGTGGGATGGTGCGAATGACCATATGGTTCCGTTGCTAAGCCAGTTGTTAAGTGAGTTTTGCTCCATTTTACGACCTTTCTTGCCGCCGTTGTTAAGTGAATCACTGCAGTTGATAAATCAGTTAAGCCGGTTGTTAAGTGAATCTGGCTTCCCCATTAACTCTGATCGTCAGAGGGTCGCAAAAGAGGATCACATGATCCTGGGAAACTGCAACCGGCATAAGTACATGCCAGTTGCCAAGCGTTTGAATTTGGATCAGGCGACGGTGGGGAGGCGGCATCCGTCGTTAAGTGTGAAAAACGGCCAGACGCCCCTTCTCTCAGTGCCGTTGTAACTTCGGTCACTAAACAAGCGGTTGTACGCCAAGGACTTCCTGTAACACCAATTCTACAAATGCAGTCGCCTTAATTACAACTCTCAGCCAACAGGGCAATTTTTTGGGGGAAAATGCTGACAGTACTGGTAACGTTGGGGAGAAATGAAATAAAACTTTACCTCTTCTTTGGATTCGCTGTTTTCTCGCTCGTGAGGCTCCTGCTTGATGTGAGTCACCATGGCGAACGCGGCCCGGTCGTGACTATCTGCCAAGTTGATCACATTGGTGATGGAGGGAAGCGTTGCTCCTTGGCAGCTGGTGCCAATCGTTGTGTTTCTTTCACAAACCGCCAGCAGGAGCTGGAAGGGATTTGAAACAAAAATGAGACAGAGGTTGGAGACACAACCCGTAGACATAGTTAACTGCTTTAGACCAGGGGTGCCCAAACCCCGATCCAACGACAAATAATAAAGAGTTGGAAGGGACCTTGGAGGTCTTCTAGTCCACCCTGTAGGCCATTTCAAATGGTTGTCCAATTTCTTCTTCAAAACCTCCAGTGTTGGACCATTCACAACTTCTAGAGGCAAGCAGTTCCACCGGCTAATTGTTCTCACCGTTAGGAAATTTCTACTTTGCTCTAAGTTGCTTCTCTCCTTGATTAGTTTCCATCCGTTGCTTCTTGTACTACCTTCAGATGCTTTGGAGAATATGTTGGCCCTCCTCCCTTCTTTGGGGCAGCCCCTGAGATATTGGAAGGCTGCTATCATGTCACCCCTAGTCCTTCTGTTCGCTAAACCAGGCAATTCTGATGATCACGCGGCTCAGCTGGGATCGTCAGAGGCTTTTCAAAGCATTTTTTTTCCTGCAACCTCTTGGCCGAAGAGGTGGTTAAAAAAAATGCTTTGAAAAGTCTCTGAGGATCCCAGCTGAGTTGCCTGATCGGCAGAGAGGCATTTTTAAAAGAGCCTCTCTGACGATCCCAGTGATCTGTCCCCGTCCACACACACACACAAACTCAGCCAGCCAAGGGTTAAGGAAGCACTTGGCACACACCCAGGTCTTTATCTCCAACTTGGCAGCGATATACACACCGTCTGCCAAGTGCTTTTATTTCCACAGAGACAGAAAGATAATATACTCAGCGTACAAGAGTCCAACAGAATTATTATTCCTCTCAGCAGTTTCGGACGAGGCTTTAGTGACTATCCAAGGTTTACTTTCGTTCGTCACAGGGATCACTGGCCACCACCCTCTATTATATAGTCTCTGGGGTGTGGTCCAATGACTCAGTTCTAATCCCTAGCACGCCTCCTGAGCTGCTGCAATCGTTTATCACGCCTTCGGAGGCGTGCGTCCAGGAATGATGTCTCTCCCTCACTCTCATCCGAGACACCTGCCTCCCGGCTAATCTCCTCTCCCTCGGCCGGCACCTGAGACAGTGCCAGAGGGGAGGGGCCTGGAGAGGGAGGCCTGGCTGACTCCTCTTCCTCATGCTTGGAGCTTTCTTCCTCCGATGGGACAGGCTCAGAGGGCGGGGCCACAACACCCAGCTGAGTTGCCTGATCGCCGGAGGCTTTTCAAAGCATTAGAAAAAATGCTTTGAAAAGGTTTTTTTTTTTTAAAGTTGGCCACGCCCACTGTCACATTACTCCACCCCCACCCCACCAAGCCATGTCCACAGAACCGGTAGTAACAAATTTTACATTTCACCCCTGCCTCTTTGTATCCTCACCTCGATGCACTGCTTGATCCAGAAATGGTTCCCCATGGCTTCCCAGTTTTGGGAACAGGTGATATACAGTAGCCGCTCGTAGACCCGTCGCTTCATGGAGCTGTCGAAGACCTCGAAAAATTTAGCCCTGATGAGAGGCTGGGTGCATCGGAGGCCAGAGAGAAAGGCTGGCTCGAGCTTGGCGGTCAGCTCGCTCCCCGAAAGGTTTTCATCCCTAAGAAGAAACAAAGGGAGGAGGAATTTAAGTTACTCCTGGTTGTTTTGTTTTTTAGCAGTTGTGTCAGAAGCTTCCGGGTTGAAAGGATTAGCCGGTGACATTACGGTTGCCCTGAGGAAGCCGAGTCGGGGGCTCCTTTCATGTCCCTAAGAGGAGCTGGAGGGAAGGACAGGAGCTCAACCCCGTCCCGAGGCAGCCGTTGGGTCTCGAACGTGGGCTTGCTAACTTCCTGCCCAGTATTCCAACCACTCGAGCCACCCCGCTCCACTCCTGGTAGTAAAGGTTTAAAAATAATTAGGGGAGAGACATGGAATAAGTTCACCTGTAGGAGTCGGCTAACGAGAAAGCTCTTCCTGGACATGACAGGAAGTCCTTGACTTATGGCCATAATGGAACCTGGTCATGAGAGTCGCAAAGTGGGGGTCACTCACGTGACTGGCTGGATTTCATGAGCTATTTCTCTGGCAGTCATTAAGCAAACGCTGTGGTCGTAAAGGGAACACAGCGGTCATTAAATGAACCCATGGGGCGTTTTTGCAGGAAACTGGATTCTCAGCAAAGGCGTTATAAATCACGATTATGTGGTTAAGAGCCTCGGTGGCGCAGTGGTTAGAGTGCAGCACTGCAGGCTCCTTCTGCTGACTGCGGGCTGATTGCAATTTGGCAGTTCGAATCTCACTAGGCTCAAGGTTGACTCAGCCTTTCAATCTTCCGAGGTCGGTAAAATAAGGACCCAGATTGTTGGGGGCAAGTGGCTGACTCTGTAAACCACTTAGAGAGGGGTGTAAAAGCACTGTGAAGTGGTATATAAGTCTGCTATTGCTTGGGAAGGAAGGAAGGAAGGAAGGAAGGAAGGAAGGAAGGAAGGAAGGAAGGAAGGAAGGAAGGAAGGAAGGAAGGAAGGAAGGAAGGAAATAGTGGTGCAGTTGTTACAATGTAGCGTTGCAGGCTATCTCTGCCCACTGCCAGGAGTTCGATCCTGACTGGCTCAAGGTTGACTCAGCATTCCATCCTTCCGAGGTCGGTAAAATGAAGACCCAGATTGTTGGGGGCAATAGGCTGACTCTTTACACCACTTAGAGAGGGGTGTAAAAGCACTGTGAAGCAGTATATAAGTCTGCTATTGCTTCGGAAGGAAGGAAGGAAGGAAGGAAGGAAGGAAGGAAGGAAGGAAGGAAGGAAGGAAGGAAGGAAGGAAGGAAGGAAGGAAGGAAGGAAGGAAGCCGTGGTGGCACAGTGGGAACAAGAGCTAAAACCTTAAAAGGGACCGGAAAAGGTTCCCCTCGCACATATGTGCTAGTTGTTCCCGACTCTAGGGGGCAGTGCTCATCTCCATTTCAAAGCCGAAGAGCCAGCACTGTCGGAAGACGTCTCCGTGGTCATGTGGCCGGCATGACTCAATGCCAAAGGCGCACGGAACGCTGTTTCCTTCCCACCAAAGGTGGTCCCTATTTTTCTTCTTGCATTTTTTACCTGCTTTCGAACTGCTAGGTTGGCAGAAGCTGGGACAAGTCACGGGAGCTCACCCCGTTACTCGGCACCAGGGATTCGAACCTCTGAACTGTCGACCTTTCGATCGACAAGCTCAGCCTCTTAGCCACTGAGCCACCGCGTCCCCAGCTAAAACCTTGGGGAACTGCAAAATTGATCGCCGCAACTGTCCCCAATCCCTAGGCCTTTTGACTTCAAAAGATGAATGATGCCTTCTTAAGGTCACACGTGGCGCAAATTATGAACCGTGGGACTGGGCCGGGGGTTGATTAATTGCTGTAATTTACCTGTAGACGTAGTTAACAAGGTCTAAGAACTGAGCGTTTAATTCAAGGTCCTCGGGAAAACGTTTTTCAATGTAGGTCATCATTTTTACCAGCAGAATGGACTTCTCGCGCAGCGTTGGAATCTGTTTGGGGGGGGGAAGAGAGAGAGGGGGAAAAAATGTTCATTTTTCTCATTTTTTTTCCTCAGCTTTGTTTCCCAAAGAGGGCAAAAGAACAGCTGCCGGTAAACTTAGCTTAACTTGAAATCATCTCTTAGTCAAACGCACAGGTTAATCCTCAAGTTACGACCGTAATTGGGACCAGAGCTTCCATTCTGTTGGCTAAGGGAGTCGTGCCTGGTTTTATGACCAGTTTGGCTCATGGCTGTTAAGCAAATCACTGCGGTTTATTCACTGTTAAGTGAATTTCGTTGTATGGGTATACTGTGTATACATGTACGATGGCAATAAAATTATTATTATTATGTGATACCGGGGAAAGAGAGGAGACATCAAAATTTTGGAAGCAGGTTGTAAGTTCTTCTGGGGAGGTCTCTCATCACTTTTAATAATCGCTAAGCCATCAGTCGTAAATCAAGGACTACCTATATCATCTGTATCAATACTGGCTTTCAGTATTGGCTGGCTAATACCTTACCAATACTGGCTAAGGCGGAACTAGAACTCACTGTCTCCTGGTGACTGGCCTAAAGTCACCCAGCTGGCTTTCTTGGCTAAGGCAAAACTAGAACTCACCATCTCCTGGTGATTCACCCAAAGTCACCCAGCTGGCTTTCATGCCTAAGGTGGAACTATAATTCATCATCTCCCTCTTTCTAGTCAGGTGCCTTAACCGTAAGGCCAGGTTCGAGTCTATTCTTCCCCTCTCCATATTCCCGCTAGGTTACCTGGTTAGCCGCCATGGACGAGCTGTTTTTGACCCACTCTTCCACAATTTTGACCACGGCACGCAGGATTTTGGCATCACTCGATTTTTCAATCAGCGAGGTGAGGATGCCCTGAATGAAGTTCTTCCTCATCTCCATGCTCATCATAGCCAGACGAGTCTTCACTAAGTCCAAACTCAGCATAACCAACTCGCTGGTGCCAGCTGCAAACACAATCAAGATAACAACCAGGATTGAGTGTGGTTCAACCAACAGGCCATGGTTTAAGGCGTGATTCAGTGCCTTAAATCTGGCTTAACACAATGAAGGTACAGAACCCTTGAATCCTACCCTCAAAACGACGCTATAGAGCACTGCACACCAAAACAACTAGACACAAGGACAGTTTTTTCCCGAACGCCATCACTCTGCTAAACAAATAATTCCCTCAACACTGTCAAACTATTCACTAAATCTGCATTACTATTACTATTAATCTTCTCATTGTTCCTATCACCCATCTCCTCCCACTTATGGCTGTATGACTGTAACCTTGTTGCTCGTATCCTTACGATTTATATTGACTGTTTCCTAGTATGATTTGATTGCTTATTTGTACTCTATGACTATCATTAAGTGTTGTACCTTATGATTCTTGATGAACGTATCTTGTCTTTTTATGTACACTGAGAGAATATGCACCAAAGACAAATTCCTTGTGTGTCCAATCACACTTGGCCAATAAAGTATACTTATACTTATACTTATACTTATACTTATACTTATACTTATACTTATACTTATACTTATAGTATACCCTGTTTCCCCCAAAATAAGACATTCCCTGATAATAAGCCCAATTGGGCTTTTGAGCGCATGGCAATAAGGCCAAGCGCTTATTTCAGGGTTCAAAAAAATATAAAACAGGGTCTTATTTTCAGGGATACACGGTAGTATAGTATAGTATTAGTATAGTATAGTATAGTATAGCATACTTATCGTATAGGTATAGGTATAAGTATAGGTATAGGTATATTCTATTTTCTATTCTATTCTATTCTATTATTCTATTCTATTATTCTATTCTATTATTCTATTCTATTCTATTCTATTCTATTCTATTCTATTCTATTCTATTCTATTCTATTCTATTCTATTCTATTCCCATTCCCATTCCCATCCCCATCCCCATCCCCATCCCCATCCCCATTCTAATTCTAATTCTAATTCTTTATTATTTATTCATTCAAGGAATTTATACAGGCAGCTTACAGCATTAATGTCTACAGAAATTCTCAGTCATCCAGGTCATGGTTGTCCCAAAGGTGCTTTTTCAAGAAACAACTGGACTTCCCTTTGTTTTGTTTTGTTTTGTTTTGTTTTGTTTTGTTTTGTTTTTTCTTGAAGACATTTTGCTTCTCATCCTGAAGAAGCTTCTTGGATGAGAAGCGAAACGTCTTCGTGGAAAAATACAGTCCAGTTGCCTTTTCAAAAAGCAGCTTTGGGACTTGCAGCATTAAGAATCCACCACGTAAAACTCCCAAAAAATGACCACCACTCAACAGCGGCCACAAATACAATATCACACTAGCCACTTGATCGACTCCATAAGAGGGGATATTTCTGGATCTGCCCAATCTTCTTTTCATGAATGGTTCACCTGAACAAGTTTTCTCAGCTTTCCAAAACAAGAGATGATAGCTATGAAAATCAAATCCTTGCCCCAAAACCAGCCAAACTTTCCATTTTAAGGATCAAAATTGCTCCAGCATGAACCTCAACAGATGATGAGGGGGCTAAAACGTATGATGAACGGTTGCAGGAACTGGGCATGGCTATTCTAGTGAAGAGAAGGACCAGGGGAGACAGGATAGCAGTCTTCCAGTATTTGAGGGGCTGCAACAGAGAGGAAGGGGTCAAGCTATTTTCCAAAGCACCTGAAGGCCAGACAAGGAACAATGGATGGAAACTGAACAAGGAGAGATTCAACCTGGAAATAAGGAGAAATTTTCTGATGCTGAGAACAATCAACCGATGGAACAGAAGTTGCCTTTGGAAGTTATGGGAGCTTTGTCACTGGAGGCTTTCAAGAAGAGACTGGACTGCCATCTGTCACAGATGCCGTAGGGTTAAATGCTTGGGCAGGGGGTTGGACTAGATGACCTGCAAGGTCCCTTCCAACTCTGTTAATCTGTTATCTGTTACTTACCTGTATTGGCTTCCACGGTTCCTGACTGAGTCTGCTGGTTCAAATGCTCCCTCACCATCTTCTGCAAGGATCTCATGAAGACCGAAATAAGCCTGTCGATATAACTCGGATTATTGCTGCAGGCAGATTTGAGGATCATTAAAGTACCTAAAAAGATATAAAGGAAACAGAACCGGGCGTTATTGGGAGAATAAGAACAGGATCGAACCCGTCTGCCTTGAACTGGCCTCAACTAAGGCTATTCTGAAAGGGATAAGAGAGGTTAGATGAGAGGTGTCCAAACATGTCCACTTTAAGATTTATGGACTTCAACTCCCAGAATTCCCCAGCCAGCATGAGCCCTAACTCATGCAAGTACAGTCACTTTACATCAGAGGGGTCCAACCTTCGTCCAATTTAAGAATTAGGAACTTCAATTCCTAGAATTCCCCAGCCAACTCTTGTACCTTTAGATCAGAGGTGTCCAACCTTGCCAACTTTAAGACCTGTGGACTTCAACTCCCAGAATTCCCCAGCCAGCACGAACCCTAACTCATTAAAATACACTCACTTTACATCAGAGGTGTCCAAACATGTCCACTTTAAGATTTATGGACTTCAGTTCCCAGAATTCCCCAGCCAGCATGAGCCATTAAAATACAATAGCTTTACGTCAGAGGTATCCAACCTTCGTCCATTTTAAGACTTAGGAACTTCAACTCCCAGAATTCCCCAGCCAACTCTTTTCTACCTTTAGATCAGAGGTGTCCAACCTTAGCAATTTTTAGACTCGGGGACTTCAATTCCCAGAATTCCCAAGCCAGCATGAACCACAATTTATTAAAATACAGTAGCTTTCCATTAGAGATGTCCAACCTTGGCCACTTTATGGACTTCAGCTCCCAGACATCAATTCACTTTAACTTTGAACAGTGACTAAATGAATGGTTGCAAGTCAACAATTACTTGTAATTCTTTCCGCAAAAGGGCCTAAGAAACAATAACTTAAAAAAGGCCGTGTATTAGCTCAGAGACGTGGTGGCTCAGTAGTTAAGACACTGAGCTTGTCGATCGAAAGGTCGGCAGTTCAGCAGTTCGAATCCCTAGTGCCGCGTAATGGGGTGAGCTCCCGTGATTTGTCCCAGCTTCTGCCAACCTAGCAGTTCGAAAGCAGATTAAAAATGCAAGTAGAAAAAGAGGGACCACCTTTGGTGGGAAGGGAACAGCGTTCTGTGCGCCTTTGGCGTTGAGTCATGCCGGCCACATGACCACGGAGACGTCTTCGGACAGTGCTGGCTCTTCGGCTTTGAAACAGAGATGAGCACCGCCCCCTAGAGTTGGGAACAACTAGCACATATGTGCGAGGGGAACCTTTACCTTTACCTTATTAGCTCTGAAGGGAGGGGAGAGGGGGAGGAGGAAGAGAGACCCCATGGAAACTAATCAAGGAGAGATTCAATGTAGAGATTAGGAGAAATTTCCTGACAATTAGAATAATTAATCAGTGGAACGGCTCGCCTTCAAAACTTGTGGGTGTTCCATCACCAGAGATTTTTAAGAAGAGGCTGGACATCCATTTGTCTGAAATGGTAGAAGGTCTCCTGTTTGAGCAGGGGGTTGGACTAGAAGACCTCCGAGGTCCCTTCCAGCAAATTCTTAAGTCTATTTTGAATGGCCAGCAAAAGAAAAATCAAAAAACTATAGAAAGTTCTCTCCTTCACAGTTCTCCAAATATTAATATAAATGAAATCAGGCCTTTTTTTTTGTTTGCTTTGTTTTGTTCCTGATTATGTGCTCAATCGTAACGATGCGATCAATCAAAGCGCTTACCAAAAAGTTGAGAAGGGTTCGCGCTGGTAGCTTTTTCATAGTTGGTAAGTCCTTCGTAAATAACCTTCCCAACAGCCGCGTAGAGGCATTCCAGTTCTTCGTATTTGGAGGCCACGCTTGAAGTACCTGCACAAGAGTAGACAGAGTGTGAGAGAGATTCCCATGCTGAATGGGATTGTTCAACTTTTAGCAAGTGTATTTGTGTATTGTGTATTTTCTCTCTTATTTATTTATAGCCCACCTTTTATTAGTTGTACAAATAAACTCAAGGCAGAGAACATAACCCAGCGCATCTGCCTCCTGCCATTTTCCCCACAACCATGTTCCCCGCAACAATGCGATCCAGCGAGATCCGGCCATAAATGGTGTGAATGAGTTTTAATGTTTTTAATAATTTTTAAAATGTTTTCTATAATGATTTTAAATGCATTGTGAGCCGCCCTGAGTCTTTGGAGAGGGGCGGCATACAAATTGAATTAATAAAATAAATAAATAAATAAATAAATAAATAAATAAATAAATAAATAAATAAATAAATAAATAAATAAATAATAAACAACCACCCTGTGAGGTGGGTTGGGTTGGGCTGAGTAGAGAGGGACTGGTCCGAAGTCACCCAGCTGGCTAGCATGGCTAAGGCGGGACTAGAACTCACTGCCTCCTGGTGATTGGCTCAAACTCACCCAGCTCGCTTGCATGGTTAAGGTGGGACTAGAACTCACTGCCTCCTGGTGATTGGCTCAAACTCACCCAGCTGGCTTGCATGGTTAAGGCGGGACTAGAACTCACTGCCTCCTGGTGATTGGCTCAAACTCACCCAGCTGGCTTGCATGGTTAAGGCGGGACTAGAACTCACTGCCTCCTGGTGATTGGCTCAAACTCACCCAGCTGGCTTGCATGGTTAAGGCGGGACTAGAACTCACTGCCTCCTGGTGATCGGCTCAAACTCATCCAGCTGACTTGCACAGCTAAGGCGGGACTAGAACTCACTGCCTCCTGGTGATTGGCTCAAACTCACTCAGCTGACTTGCATGGCTAAGGCGGGACTAGAACTCACTGCCTCCTGGTGATCGGCTCAAACTCACCCAACTGGCTTGCATGGCTAAAGCGGGACTAGAACTCACTGCCTCCTGGTGATCTGACAGGTTCTGAAGAACCGGTAGCGGAAATTTTGAGCAGTTCGGAGAACCGGCAAATACCACCTCCGGCTGGCCCCAGGAATGGGGTGAGAATGGAGATTTTGCAATATCCTTCCCCTGGAGTGGGGAGGGAATGGGGATATTGCAGTATCCTTCCCCTGCCACACCCACCAAGCCACGGCCACAGAACCGGTAGTAAAAAAATTTGGATTTCACCACTGATGAGGCCTCTCCCTCCCCAGGTAAGAATTGGCCAAAGGGAATGTATTCACTTCTCTCCGTCTTATCGAAAGTCCTTCTTTACACCTAATTTCCCTTCCTTGTCTTATTAATACAACCATGTTCAACAACTGAGAAAACGACACTTTCAAAGCTGAGCGGGTGGGGAAAAAACCCCGGTAATTGCAAAAAAAAAGACATTAAATTTATGACATGCATTTTCTTGAGCCAAAGTAATAACTGCCACAGGTTATTAAGTTTTTATGCCACCGGATAATGATGTATTTTCTAGTGGTTACCTAGTTCCGCTTAATTTTTTTTTTTTTTTTTAATTTCAATTGGGGGGATGCGAGTGCAACTTTCAAAAAAATAAAATGAAATAAAAAGAAGTCCGTAACAAAAAGCACAACAGAGAAAGGCGACATCAGAGAAATGTTCTGCCCTTGATTTTTGGTCTCCCATTTTCGACAGGGCGGATTTGATTCAAATCAAGTCGATTTAAATCGTGATTTAAATCACGATTTAAATCACTAGCAAAAAGGCTTAATTTAAATCAACTCAATTTACAGTATTTTTTGGCGTATAAGACGCACTTCCCCCCCCAAAAGACGGTGAAAATTTGGGTGCATCTTATACACCAATTGTAGCCTCGCCCACCCGTCAGCCCCCACCCTTTGGCCTCCGCCTCCCAGCAATTTACCTCCTTGCAGCAAACAGCCCGTTTCAGATTCAGCACAGCCTAATTAGCACAAGAAGCTGGGATTGGCTTTTCAACCATCAGCTGTTTCAGGCTGCAGTGACTGGCATTGCCTATTGCCACGCAGGCCTCTGCTGTTTGCTGTTTGCTGCAAGGAGGCAAATTGCTGGGAGGCAGATTTTTTTTTTCCTTGCGCTAATCAGGCTGTGCTAAAAATGAAACTGAAATTGAAACCGGTTGTTTGCTGCAAGGAGACAAATTGCTGGGAGGCAGAGGCAGATTTTTTTTTCTTGTTTTCCTCCCCAAAAAAGATAGGTGCGTCTCATAGTCCGGAGAGACTTATACTCCAAAAAATACCGTAAATCATAGTTTTTAAAGAGCAAGTCATCTCCGTCCCGCAGCGGCTCCTTCTCTGACTCACCGAGAGTCCCAATATTGCAGAATATACAGCCACATGCTCCATAACTAAACTCCATTTCATGCTGAATAAACTGAATTATGAATGTATCTTAAATAGAAAACTATCTTTAGATAGAGTTTTACTCCGAAAGCATTTTATTAAAATAAATTTGATAAAAATAAAAAAAATAAAAATCCGATTTAAATTTTTAAAAAATCTGATTTTTTTAATATTTTTTTTTTTTTAAAAAGTCATCGATTTTTATCCACCCTGGTTTTCGAGGAGGACCCACGAAAGGCCGCTTCCATTCCCGGCGGCCATTACGTACTTGGTTCGGTGGGGAAGTTGCTCATTAAGCGAGAAAGGAGCGTGTGGACGGCTCGCAAGACTTTGGTGTTTCCACAGGTCATGCAGGACGCGATCCCACGCTGAAGTGGTTTGAAGCTGCTCAGGATCACCGAAGACTGGAGGACGGTGAGCAGGAAACTGAGGACTTCCAAGCCGGTGCAGATGTTGGCGAAGTTGGCTTGGTTGGGCTGCTCCTGGAAACAAAACGTGGGCGTGAAAAAGAAGATTTGAAGGCACAACCTGTTCTGTTCCCGTCCCCACACACACACAAACAGCCAGCCGGGGGTTAAAGAAGTACTCGGCACACACAAGGTTCGTTATCAGGAACTTGGCAGCAATACGATAACCGTCTGCCAAGTGCTTTACTTCAAGAAGAGGGAGTGTTCCTCCACCAGATAATCACCAACTAATACACACAGTTTTCAAAACAGTCCAGCTCAAACATGGAAACTTCAGCAGATTAGGCGTTGTACAAAGTGACTAGCCAAAAGTTAGCTTTGTCCGTCACAGAGTCTAAATGGCCACCACACTCTCTTATATAGCCTGTGGGGTGTGGTCCAGTGACTCAGCTTAATCCCTGGCACGCCTCCTCATCTGCTGCAAACGTTTATCTCGCCTTCGTTGGCGTGGATCCAGGAACGACTTATCCCCCTCATCGCTGTCATCGGAGACACCCGGCTCCTGGTCAATCTCCTCTCCCTCGGCAGACACCTGAGGCATTGCCAGAGAGGAGGGGCCTGGAGAGGGAGGCCTGGCCGGCTCCTCTCCTTCATGTTCGGAGCCTTCGATAAGATGGGCTCGGGGATCACAACCGCCAAAATTCACGTGCATGGACCATCTATTCTGAGCTGCTTAGAAGAAGAACGAAGTTCCCATCAGACACCTAAATGCTGAACTCAAGAAATAATTCTCTGGAAACTCAACCTTTTTAAAAGAGTTGCTTGCATTGGAGGAGAAAAAAAAAAGACAAGCATCTAACATCAATATCCCGTATCTGGGCCTAGCTTGGCTGCCTCGCTGTTCCTTTCCCATTCGCAGGCCGTCGACTTCTCATCCCACGAGTCCAGAACGGGGACGAGCGTTCATTATTTGAGACGATAAATCAATCCCATTAAGCCCAACGTTTTCCAAGTCGTGACATCGAATTAAATTGGCAATTAAAAGACGCCAACGTGACATTTCAAGAACGCTCGCTTTCCATCCGCAAACAGCCCTTCGCAACCGATTTGGTTTCCTCCATAATTTTTTTTTTAAAAAAAAACAAACAAACATACACCGCAGGACAACCCATAATAACAAAAACCAAGGTGCTTTATGAAGCACTTAATTACTCTGATTAGCTCTTTCAAAAAGCCACCGCTCACAAACTTACCACGGTCATTAGAAGCTTATCAAACCACTGCAGTTTTAGCTCCGATTTTGGCCACATGTCCGGTCGTAAAGCTGTCTTCAGAAGGTTAACGCAGCGTCGAGAGAGCACTTCTCCTGGAGAGCCGGCGGTGTTTGAGTTGTCATTTACCTAGCAATTAACCAGAATAATTACCCGGTGGCAAATATTTGTCATCATCATCTTTTAGAGCTCATTAATATTTTAAGGCCATCATCCCTCCCGCGTACGCAGGAATGGCAATTTTGCTTCTCCAAACAGACCTGGAGATGACTGATTAAAGGATAAATGGCCTTCAATCCTTCCAGTAAATTTCTTCTGGATGGAGAAACGAGGTTTTAGAAACCTCCACCCTACCCTGAAAATCAGGCTTGTCAGATGCTACATCTTTTTTATCCTGCTCTACGGAGTGGAGAGTTGGTCTCTGGACAGAAAAACCACTTGAAGAAACTAGAAGCATTTGAAATGCGGATTTACAGGCGGCTGTTATGTATACGCCGGGTTGACAAAATCAGAAATGAGGAGGTGATAAGCTGCGTGGGAAAGCCAAGGGAAATCATCAAAGCCATAAAAAAGCGAAAGTGAGAATATTTCGGACATTGTGATGCGACACCCGGAAAAATACGGCATCCTTCACTTCATCCTCCAGGGAAAGATTGAAGGCAAACGAGGTCCAGGCAGAAGAAGAATTATCATGGCTTCAAAATCTAAGGGACCGGTTTGGACAAAACTCAGCAGCACTTTTTCATGCGGGGGGTAGGGCTTATATTACCAGCATCCTGAAAAATCATGCTAGGGCTTATTTTCCGGTTGGGTCTTATTTTCGGGGAAACAGGGTAGGTTGGATCTCTCCTTGATAAGCTTCCATCCATTACTTCTTGTCCTGCCCTTTGTAGAGGCACAGCCTTTCCACTTTTGATGAACAAGATCTCCTCGGATATTGTCTCAGCCCTCGCACAGTTGCAATTCACCCGGAGTTAAGTTGCCTTAAGCACATATCCACCCAGATGGTGGCAATGCTAGTGGATTTTGGTTTCTCTTTCTCCGCGTTAGGGTCAAGAAAAGGCTCCCTTCAATGGAGGCAAAGAAACCGACTTTCTGACACTAAGCAAGCCAAACCGCGTTCGCTTCAGAAGAGCACACCGTACCTGGCAGGCAATTCTAATCAGGAAATTGATCACCGTGTCGGTATGTTGCTTATCGATAGACTTGGAGAAGAGAGCATCCGCACCGGAAAGAGACTGGCTCCGTCCGAACACCTGAGAACACAGAGGGTTAGCCAGGTGTTACAACAGCCTACGAGTACAGGGAAACCGCACAGCAAAAATTAGAATAAACCCACAATTCAAAGGTGCTCTAAATATGTCAACAGGCACACGGAGTCCTTCGATTCCTCTGCATTTCTTGGCTCCTTATTTTGAGGATTGTTGAGTTTTACGGTTGATTATTTCCCCCCTCCCCCCCTTTTTTTTAGTGTTTTTTAATCAACAGTTTGGTCTACTGGTGAAGGAACCAAGCTAGAAACCAGGAGACTGTGAGTTCTAGTTCTGCTTTAGGAATGAAAGCCGGCTGAGTGATTTTGGATCAATCGCTAGGAGATGGTGAGCTCTAGTTCCGCCTTACGACAGGAAAGCTGGCAGGTGACTTTGGACCAATCACCAGGAGATGGTGAGTTCTAGTCTCGCCTTAGGCATGAGAGCCAGCTGGGTGACTTTGGGCCAATCACCAGGAGATAGTGAGTTCTAGTCCTGCCTTAGGCACGAAAGCCGGCTGAGTGATTTTGGATCAATCACTAGGAGATGGTGAGCTCTAGTTCCGCCTTAGGCATGAAAGCTGGAGGGTGACTTTGGACCAATCACCAGGAAACGGTGAGTTCTAGTCTCGCCTTAGGCATGAGAGCCAGCTGGGTGACTTTGGGCCAATCACCAGGAGACTGGGAATTCTAGTCCTGCCTTAGGCATGAAAGCCAGCTGGATGACTTTGGGCCAATCACCAGGAGACGGTGAGTTCTAGTCCCACCTTAGGCATGAGAACCGGCTGGGTAATTTTTGACCAGTGACTCTCTCTCTCTCTCTCTGCCCAACCCACCTCACAGGGCTGTTTTTGCAGAGAAAAACAGCAGGAGGAAGGAGCATTAGCTATGTTTGAGTTATTCATAAAAAAAATAAATATGGGATTAACAATAAATACAAGAAATAAAAGTGCTCTCGATTCCCTCCGAAGGAAAAGCAGTGCAAGCCACAAGGGGATAAAAGAAACGAGGGACGGGAACCCCAAACCCCAAATCCTTACTGTACTGATTGCTCCGGTCGCCGTTCGGAACCGCTTCACTTCCTGACCGGAATCCACCGACAGTCCTCTTTTCACCACCGACGAGGCAGTACTCACGCCCTCGCCACTGGCCCCCGGGTCCATGTCCGAATCCGGCTTTTGGGGGGAGGGGGAGGGGGGGAAGAAAGGGAGAAAGCAGAGGCTCAGGGATCAGAAATTGCCCCCGTTCTGTTGTGACCCAGCTCCCCAAACACGACAAACCCTCTGAAGTTAACTCAAAGATTCCTTTATTAGGAGCGCCAACATCCCCAGTAAAATGTTTCTCTCTCAACACAGGCTAACAATTCTGTCCGGCAGGGAGATGAATAGTTGTCTGCTGTATCTATTCATCTCCGCCCCCTGCCTTTTATCCCCAGAGCTAGGGTGGGGCTTCACTAGTAGTGGTTGCACTTCCATCCCAAGGACCAGCCCATAGATTTCCACTGCTCTCCTCTCCTCTGCCATCTGCACATATCAGGCACTGGACCCAGCTGTTCCTCTTCTTCCTCATCAGCCACCTCCAGACCTGGGGGCTGTTGACTCAACATCTGAGGGCTGACGGACGGCCCAGGCTCTGCCTCTGTCTCTCACTCTTTGCCAGCTCCATTCCCTCTTCCCCCTCGGAGCTCTCAGATTTCCTTGATGCTGACCCTGACTCCCGCTCCTCCTCCTGCTCCTCTAATTCAGCTGCTGGAGAGCCCGGCGGCCGACAGACTGCAACGCATTCCCCCGATTCTCGCAGGCAGCTTCCCCCCCGAGGGGTTTACCTGCTGATCTTTGATCCGTTGCAATTCCCACTTGATGATCACTTCGGCCAGGTCCACCGCCAGCTTCCTCTGCTCGATGGTCACGCTGGGAGTGAAGCCCAACCTCTGCATGGCGCTGACCATGTGCTGCACTAAGTGGTGTCTCACCGGGTAGTACACCTGCAAAGGCGCGTCACAGAACAGGCGGCATATAAATCAAATTTTTTTAAAAAAAAAAAAAAAATCTGGGTCCTCATTTTACCGCCCTCGAAAGGAAGGAAGGCTGAGTCAACCTTGAGCTAGTCAGGATCGAACTCCTGACAGTGGGCAGAGATAGCCTGCAATTCTGCATTCTAACCACTGCACCACCATGGCTTCCTTCCTTTTTCCCAGTTGCCTCTTGGGGAAAAAAAAAAACACCTTTGGGACAACCATGACTTGGATGACCTAGAATCTCCATAGACACCTAGCAAACATGGCCACCATGGCATGTGGTCCTTAAGTTAGTTACCAGTTTCGGTTTTTAACGTGCAACATATCCAGGCAGTTAAAGAGTTAACATAGCAGTCCCTGCTTTGCATATCACTGTTATACTGCAGTGCAGTGCGAGCTGCACTGGCTCCCGGTGGTCTTCCGGGTGCGATTCAAGGTGTTAGTTATCACTTTTAAAGCGCTCCATGGCTTAGGACCTGGGTACCTACGAAACCGTCTTTTGCCACCAATAGCCTCCCACCGACCAGTTCGTTCTCACAGGGAGGGACTACTCAGGGTACCGTCAGTCAAATGATGCCGACTGGCGACTCCCAGGGGGAGGGCCTTCTCTGTGGGGGCTCCAACCCTTTGGAATGAACTGCCCCCCGGAGATACGGAATATCCCTGATCTCCGTGCTTTCCGTCGTGCCCTCAAGACCCTGATGTTCCAACAGGCGGGGCTAAACATACGAACCTGTGAATGATTTTTTTTTTAAATGTTATCTAATTCTGGGTTTTTATTTAATTGACCAAACTAAGTAATAATTTTAATTGGCAATTTTATGATGTTTGTGTGCCTATATTTTTCTTAGACTGTACACCGCCTTGAGTCCTACGGGAGAAAGGCGGTATAGAAATATAATAAATAAATAAATAAATAAATAAATAAATAAATAAATAAATAAATAAATAAATAAATAAGTAAGTAAGTAAGTAAGTAAGTAAGTAAGTAAGTAAGTAAGTAAGTAAGTAAGTAAGTAAATAAGTAAGTAAGTAAGTAAGTAAGTTAGTTAATTCATACCTTGAAGTGCTGAACTATCAGGTGCAAGATATGGACCAGCTGAGGCACAGTGTGGCCTTCTTCCACGATGATCTTCCTGGTCCAGTGAGTCAACATCTGGTGGCCGTCCTCCATTCGAGCAGGCACCGCAGGGGTCAAGATAGCCATGGCTTGTCTGACAATGATCCGAGCCTCCATTGCATGAGCCTTCAAGAGACTGTGGAACACCTGAACGGAAGGATAGAAGGAAGATGGTTAGGGGGCTGGAGGCTAAAACGTATGAAGAACTGCTTCCAAAGAGAGGCCACCTCTTTCTTCGCCCTTGCACGTACCTGCAAGACAATCTTTTTATGGATGGCGAATTTGGCAATGATGTGCGCCAGGAGCAGGTGCCCGCTATATTTGCAGGCCGGGTCCACGCAGGCTTTGGAGAGCAAGCAGGGCCAAGCGAAGGTCATCAGGCGGCGCAATTTGCTGTTGCGATTCTTGTTGTTGTCGTGTATGTGGTGCGGGGCGTGTTCCACCAGCAAGGTGGCGAACTGCAGGAGGTAAATCCGGAGCGAATCCAGCATGTCGGCTTGCTTTTCAGGATCCAGAACCTGAATCGCCCGAAAGGGGAGGGGAGAGAATTATCCAGAAGCGCATACAGGCAGTCCTCGAACTTACGACCACAACGGAACCCAAAATCTCTGTTGCCATGGGAGGCATGGGTTAAAGCGGGGTTTCGCCCCATGTTGCGACCTTTCTGGCAGCGGTTGTTAAGCGAATCGGTGCCGTTGGTTAAGTTAGTGAACCGACCCGGTTGTTAAAGCGAACCTGGGTTCCCCCATGGGCAGAGAGAGACAGACATCGACATACAGACAGAGAGACAGAGACAGAGGTTAAATATAGATGGATGGACAGACGGACATACAGACAGACAGAGATTAGACATAGATAGATGGGTGAGTGGATGGATGGACGGACAAACAGGCAGACAGACAGAAATTATAGATGGATGGAGAGATGGAGAGACAGAAAGACAGACAGATGATGGATGGATGGAGAGAGAGAGAGATGATAGGTGGATGGAGAGAGAGATGATAGGTGGATGGATGGATGGATGGATGGATGGAGAGAGAGAAATGATGGATGGATGGAGAGAGAAAGAGAGATGATAGATGGCTGGAGAGAGAGATGATAGGTGGATGGATGGAGAGAGAGAGATGATGGATGGATGGAGAGAGAGAGAGATGATGAATGGACAGATAGTAGAAAAATGATGATAGAGACAGACAGACAGTGAATAGATAGATGATGGATGGATGGATGGACAGATAGATGGTAGAAAAATAAGAGATAGAGATAGAGATAGATAGATAGATAGATAGATAGATAGATAGATAGATAGATAGATAGATAGATAGACAGATGATAGATAGATAATAGATAGATAGATAGATAGATAGATAGATAGACAGATAGATTGATTATAGATAGATTAGACAGACAGATGGACAAAAAATGGTAGAAAAATGGGAGAGAGCGAGAGAGAGATGGAGAGAGGGAAAGAGAGAGATAGGACAGACAGACAGAAGAAAAATTTGGATTGGACTGGATTGGATTGGATGATTAGACAGACAGACAGACAAAACTACCTTAGTTATGAAGACGCTGGTGATACTCTCAGGGTTATCTCCTTCGGGATTGGGGGGCCCCAGAAGCTGCTCCCCTTCCCCCTTTTCAAAGCTGTACAGGAAAGCCGGATTCAGAATGTACTGCAGAACCTATCCGCCAAGGGAAAGGAAAAGAATGTTTTTTTAAAAAAAACTGCCCAGGTGTAACCCAGAAGGGAATCAATGACCTACAATATTAGGAAGACAAAGCCGAAGTAGATCTCAAAAGGACATGAAGATCTTGAAATTCAATGTCCTTTGCAGGAAAGTTGCAGGCAAGCAAGCACGGGCAGCCGTATTGACGAAGAGGCATATTTGAAAAGGAGCCGGATCAATTCCTGACTTTTATTATTGTTTCTCTTCCGTGGGCATAGAATTCTGCTGGAACGAGATCAGCCAATGACAGGTAGTCCTCAACTTGCGACCGTAATTATTAAATTTGCAGATGACACGACAGTGGTGGGGCTCATTAATAAGAACAATGAGTCTGCTTATAGAAAGGAAGTACAAGGGCTGAAACCAAAAAAACCTAAAGAACTTACAATTGACTTCAGGAGGAAGAGAGATGTACATTTACCATTGTACATAAATGGCGAGGAGGTGGAGAGGGTGAGTAGTTTTAAATTTCTGGGCATTTATTTCTCAGAGGACCTCTCATAGACTATGAATGTTGACACGCTTGTGAAGAAGGCACAGAAGAGGCTGTACTTCCTGAGAATGCTCAGGAAGATAAATCTATCTCAGCATCTCCTCCTGTCCTACTATCGCAGCGCCATTGAGAGTGTCCTGACATACGGCATTCTTGCATGGTATGGGAGCAGCTCTGTAGCCGACAAAAAAGCTCTACAGAGAATCATTAAAACTGCCCAGAATATCATCGGACTCCAGCTACCAGCCCTGGACGACATCTTCGAATCTCGCTGTTTGAGAAAGTTGCATAACATTCTCCGAGACTCTTCCCATCCTGCTCACAATCTTTTTGGACTGTTGCCTTCTGGCAGAAGATACAGAACAATTAAAACTCGGACCGCACGTTTTCTGAATAGTTTTTATCCCAGAGCTATAATGGCATTCAACAATGAACTAAAGGACCACCATCCGTGAGCTGTTGGACAGCATTACTTGGTCTGTTGTGTGGATGTTTGGGTGGTTTAGGGGTGGGGAATTTGTGGTGGGTGGGAGTGTGTTTGGGGATTGTTATGTGTGTTGGGCCTGGTCTTTGGGTGTTAAGTGAATTTCGTTGTATGGGTATACTGTGTATATACGTACAATGACAATAAACTTTATATAATTGTACCTTAGATTTTGGTTATCGAGCCAGACATTTGTGAAGTGACACTCTGCCCCATGTTTTAGGGCTTCCTTGCTACCGTTGTTAAGTGAATCACAGCAGATGTTACGTTAGTAACAGTATACTCTGGCTTCCCCATTGACTTTGTTGGTTAAATAGGGGGATCACGTGACCCCGGGATGCAGTAACCGTCATAAGTACGAGTCAGTTGCCAAAGCGTCTCAATTTTGATCAGGGGGATGCAACGGTCCCAAAGGTGAAAAACGGGGCGCAAGTATTGGTAGTAGCCTTGGTAGTACAGTGGTCTAAGGCACCCTGTTATTAAGACCAGCTGCCTGCAATTACTGCAGGGTTCGAATCTCACCAGGCTCAAGGTTGACTCAGCCTTCCATCCTTTCTAAGGTAGGTGAAATGAGGACCCAGTTTGTGGGGGCAATAAGCTGACTTTGTATAAAATATACAAAAGAATGAAGGCTATTGCTGAGCACATTGTAAGCCGCCCTGAGTCTCCGGAGAAGGGCGGCATATAAATCAAATTAAAATAAAAAAATATTGTTTTTTTCAGTACCATTGTAACTTCGAACAGTCACTAAATGAACTGTTGTAAGATGAGGACTACCTGTAAAAACACTTAAAGGCGGGAACTCCTTGTTGCTGGGGAGCAAGGGAGGCCAAGTTGGCGTTTGCTTTTACCTTGGCTTTCAGTTCATCGCCGAAACCGAGGTCGCTGAAGTCGACAAAGCGGAAAAACAGCGCCCTCTTTTGGGCGATGGTGTAATTTTTGGGGATGTCTTCCTCCATGTACTCCTTCAGGAAGGTCAGGTTGCAGAGGAAGCGGCCGGTGAAGGCCCGGAGGAGCTGGAAGAGCAGCTCGATGTCGTTGTAATTTCTCCTGAGGGATGGAAGAGGGAAAAGCCAGAGGTGAAAACACGCGGCGTGTCCAAGGGGCTTGTCTCGTTCCTGAGGGGAAAAGAGGAACTGGGGGAAAAGGGAGGGAGGGAGGGAGGGAGGGAGGGAGGGAGGGAGAAGGAAGGAAGGAAGGAAGGAAGGAAGGAAGGAAGGAAGGAAGGAAGGAAGGAAGGAAGGAAGGAAGGAAGGGAGGGAGGGAGGGAGGGCAGGGGGAGAGCACGGGAGAGAGGGGGAGGGAGGCAGAAGAAAGGGAGTGGCAGGGAAGGAGGAGGGAGGGAGGGAGGGAGGGAGGGAGGGAGGAAGGAAAGAAGGAAGGAAGGAAGGAAGGAAGGAAGGGGGAAGGGAGGGCAGGGGGAGAGCACGGGAGGGAGGGGGACGGAGGGAGGGAGGGGCAGGGAGGGAGGGAGGAGGGAAGGAAGAGGGAGGGAGGGAGGAGGGAAGGAAGGAAGGAAGGATGGAGAGAGCGGGGTGAGGGAGGGAGGGAGGAAGGAAGAAGGAAGGGAGGATGAGGAGAGCAGGTTGAGGGAGGGAGGGCAGGAGGGAGGGAGAAGGAAGGAAGGGAAGGAAGGAAGGAAGGAAGGAAGGAAGGAAGGAAGGAAGGAAGAAGGGAGGGAGAAGGAAAGAAGTGGAAGGGAGGAAGGGAGGAAGGGAGGGGAGGGAGGGAGGGAGGGAGGGAGAAGGAAGGGAGGAGAGGAGAGAAGAGGAAAGGAGAGGGAGACGGGAAAGGGAGACAGGAGGGAAGGAAGGAAAGAAGGAAGAAGGGAGGGAGGGAGAAGGAAGGAAGTGGAAGGGAGACAGGAGGGGAGGGAAGGAAAGAAAAGAAGAAGGAGGGAAGAAAGGAAGGAAAGAAGAAAAGTTAAGGGAAGGGGACTCAACTTTACAGACAGGTTAAGATTTCTAGCCAAGAGAGGCTAGATAATAAATTGATAATAAATCGCTGGATAATAAATTGTAATAAATTGTCTATTATATCTGCTGGTTTGATTTTACAGCCTTTTTTTTCTTCCGGTGCCCAAAATAATATCCATTAGAATCCCACCCACCCCCTTTATTTTTTTTTTATTCTATCTCCCTCACCCTCCCCATAAGACCACCTGGGCTGAGATACCCTTCCCTCCGGAGCTTCATCCCATTCCCCTTTGAGTTCCCTACGAGAGCGAGCGACCTGCCCTCCGGACGGTTTATCTATCCCCAGAAAAGCCGGGCGCTCCGTTGAATAATCCCCCCCCACCCCACAAAAGACGCACTTGCAATAATTCAGTAAGCAGTAGGCCAGAAGTTTCGGCTCCTTCCAGTTGGTGGCCGCCATGTTCTCCTTGCGGTGCCTTTCTTGGAAAGTGTCGCTGACCCACACTCGCCTCAGTTGGCTCACCAAGGAATGCTGGCTTGCCAGCCAGCCTTCGTCATTCTTCACGATGATACTGATGATCTGTTGAAGGGGGAAAAAAACAAGAACGTGGGAAGGTAAATTGCCTGACCGGCAGGCGATCCGTTAACGTCCATTTGATCTTCTCTCAGTGGTGGTTGACCGAGTCAGCATCTTGCGCCCCCAACTGACCTCGGAAGGATGGAAGGCTGAGGCCAACGGCAATAGCGCTTAGACTTATATACCGCTTCGCGGTGTGCTTTTACAGCCCCTCTCTAAGCGGTTTACAGAGTCGGCCTCTTGCCCCCAACGATCTGGGTGTCCTCATTTTATCCACCTCGGAAGGATGGAAGGATGAGTCAAACTTGAGCCGGTCAGGATCGAACTCCTGGCAGTGGGCAGAGATAGCCTGCAACGCTACATTGTAACAACTGCACCACTATTTCCTTCCTTCCTTCCTTCCTTCCTTCCTTCCTTCCTTCCTTCCTTCCCTCCCTCCCTCCCTCCCTCCCTCCCCGCCCTCCCTTCCCTTCCTTTCCTTCCTTCCTTTCCTTTCCTTCCTTCCTTCCTTCCTTCCTTTCCTTCCTTCCCTCCCTCCCTCCCTCCCCGCCCTCCCTTCCTTCCTTCCTTCCTTCCTTTCCTTCCTTCCTTTCCTTCCTTCCTTCCTTCCTTTCCTTCCTTCCTTCCTTCCTTCCTTCCTTCCTTCCTTCCTTCCTTCCTTCCTTCCTTCCTTCCTTCCTTCCTTCCTTCCTTCCTTTCCTTCCTTCCTTAGAAATAGCACTACTTCACAGCCCTCTCTAAGCAGATTACAGAGTCAGCCTCTTGCCCCCAACAATCTGGGTCCTCATTTTACCAACCTCAGAAGGATGGAAGGCTGAGTCAACCTTGAGCCAGTCAGGATCAAACTCCTGGCAGTGGGTAGAGTCAGCTTGAAATTCTGCATTCTAACCATTGTGCCCCCACACCTTCCTTCCTTCCTTCCTTCCTTCTTCCTTCTTTCCTTTCCTTCCTTTCTTCCTTTCTTCCTTCCTTCCTTCCTTCCTTCCTTCCTTCCTTCCTTCCTTCCTTCCTTCCTTCCTTCCTAGTGTAGTGATTTGAATCCCACTACTGCTATTGAGCCCAAAAATCTGGGTCCTCATTTTACCCACCTCAGAAAGATGGAAGGCTGAGTCCACCTTGAGCCAGTCAGGAGCCTGGCAGTGGGTAGAGTCAGCTTGAAATTCTGCATTCTAACCATTGTGCCACCACAGCTTCCTTCCTTCCTTCCTTCCTTCCTTCCTTCCTTCCTTCCTTCCTTCCTTCCTTCTTCCTTCTTTCCTTTTCTTCCTTCCTTCCTTCTCCTTCTTTCCTTTTCTTCCTTCCTTCCTTCCTTCCTAGTGTAGTGATTTGAATCCCACTACTGCTATTGAGCCCAAAAATCCGGGTCCTCATTTTACCCACCTCAGAAGGATGGAAGGCTGAGTCAACCTTGAGCCAATCAGGATCGAACTCCTGGCAGTGGGCAGTGAATTAAGGCTGCAATACTGCAGTCTAACCACTGCGCCACCACTGGGCTCTCTTAAATCCAGCTGGGTACCTTTTATTTAGCATCACGTGTTCAAAAGGGAATAACCGTACCTTAATGGCTTGAAACTGGAGATCGAGCCTCATGGTGCTGGTACTGGGGGAACCAGGCCGAACAGCTGTCTGGGTCCCGCCAGGTAAGAGTAAGGTGATGAAACGGTTGGGATTTGCCGCCAGGACGTCCCGCAAAGGCTTGGCGTCTTTGTGTTTTAAAAAACTCTGGGGTGGGGTGTTTTGTTTTGTTTTTTGGAAAGTGGAGAAGAAGAAAAAAAGAAAAACTGCTTGGTGAGGAGAGCCATCTAACGTTTATGAAAGAAAGGGCCCAAGGCCTCCCATGCTAAACTGCATCTTAACAGGGTTCGCGGTTAAGCCAGTTCTTACAGGCTGTACACCGCCCTGAGTCCTTCGGGAGAAGGGCGGTATAGAAATAAAATTATTTAATTTAATTTAATTTTTAATTTTACCATGAACATCCTGCTCCACTGAGGGTCATTCAAGGTAGCTTCCATCATGAAGAGCTCGACCGTCTGAGACGGATGGCGGGTCAGGAATTTTATCAATGGTTCTCGGAAGGGACTGCCAGCCTGCAAAGTAGGTTACCAAGGGAAGAGGCTCGGTTAACACGTGAGCCTGCGGAAAGCATGGTTTTTAAGAGGAGGGTGGAAGGGAAGGAGGGAGGGAGGAAAAAGGACAGAGAGGAGAAAGGAGGATAGAGAGGAGGGAAGGAGGGAGGATAGAAGATAGAGAGAAGAAAGGAGGATAAACACAAAGGAGGGAGGGAGGGAGGGAGGGAGGAAGGGCGAAGAAAGGATAGAGAGAAGGGAAGGAGGAAGGAAAAAGGATACAGGAGAAGGATAGAGAGAAGGGAGGGAGGGAAGGGAGGGAGGGAGAAGAAAGAATAGAGAGAAGGAAGGGAAGAAAAGAGGATGGAAAGAAGAAAGGAGGAGAGAGAGAAGGGAGGGGAAGGAGGAAAAAGGATAGAGAAGAAAGGGGGATAGAGAGGAGGGAGGGAGGGAAAGGATAGAAAGAAAGAAGGATAGAGAGAAGGGAGGGGGGAGGGAGGAAAAAGGATAGAGAAGGAGGATAGAGAGAAGCGAGGGAGGGAAGGAAGGAAGGAAGGAAGGAAGGGAGAGAAGAAAGAAGGAAGGGAGGGAAAGAGGATAGAAAGAAGAAAGGATAGATAGAAGGGTGAAGGGAGGAAAAGCGATAGAGAAGAAAGGAGGATAGAGAGAAGGAAGGGAGAAAGGGAAAGAGGATAGAAAGAAGAAAGGATAGAGAGAAGGGAGGGAGGGAAAGAAGGGAGGGAGAGAGAAGGAAGAATCGAGATAAGGAAGGGAGGAAAAGAGGATAGAAAGAAGAAATGAGGATAGAGAGAATAGAGGGGGAAGGGAGGAAAAAGAAGAAAGGAGGACAGAGATAAGGAAGGGAGGAAAAGAGGATAGAAAGAAGAAATGAGGATAGAGAGAATAGAGGGGGAAGGGAGGAAAAAGAAGAAAGGAGGATAGAGAAAAGGGAGAGAGGGAAGGAAGGAAGGGAGACAGAAGAAAGAATAGAGAGAAGGAAGGGAGGAAAAGAGGATAGAAAGAGGAAAGGAGGATAGAGAGAAGGGACGGAGGGAGGAAGAAAAGGAGGAAAAAGGATAAAGAAGAAAGGAGGATAGAGACGAGGGAAGGAAGGAAGGAAGGAAGGAAGGAAGGAAGGAAGGAAGGAAGGAAGGAAGGAAGGAAGGAAGGAATAGAAGAGCAGTTTGGAAAACATTAAGAAAAAACACATTCTTTACCTCGATCAACATGGCTCGTTCTGTTTTCATCACCACTTCCAGCAAAGGTTTGACCAGCGTCTGAGGAGCAGCTGGGATCAGATGAAACAGGTTGATAATTGCTGAGCAGATCTTCATCTCCTGCAGATGAAGACAGAAATATCAGCGAGCGTCCAGCAACGGTTAGATACACATTTAGGTATATATATTTATATGGCCCTAACCGAAGCTACAGCCCTGTTTCCTACAGGGGATGATGGCTAGCGAGCCAGAGCAAGGAGTTAAACCATGGTTACTTACCCCCAGGCCATTTAAGGAGCTGTTTAAATAGTTTGGACAGGGGTGGGGATGTATTACCTAGATCGCTGGGTGATATTTGGGCAGTGAAATCTTTTCTCGTTCGTTTTTAATGGGATGACAGTAGGAGTAGGGGGGGGGGCTTCAGATCCTTTAGCAACGGGTTCGCTGCCCCGTTGCTGGGTGGGTGTGGCCATGGTGGGCGTGGCCTAGTCGGCCGCCTGCACCACGGTGGAGGGAGCCTCCCCAGGCTCCGGAGGCTTTTCTTGCGCCTCCGGGAGGTCGAAAACTGCTTCCCCTGGGCTCCGGAGGCCTGAAAGAGGCCCGTTTCCGGACTTCCAGAACCTCCGATAGACCCGTTTTTTGTACTCCCGGACTCTCTGCGCGGCCCCTACACTTACCTGGAATGATGAATGGGCCGCGTGGAGATTCCTGGGAGGGGAAGGGCAGGGTGGGAGGGGCATGGCCAGCCAGGGGTGGCATTTGGGGGTTCGCCGAACCCCGGCGATCCTTGGCTAGAGGATTACCCGAACCTTGCCAACCCCCCCCCCGGGAGCCCAGCCCTGAGTAGAAGCGTGGGAAGTTATGAAAAAACGGATTTTTTTTTTCTGTTCCAAAGGCAAAATGAGCTCCAGGGCTGAAAATGGGCAGGATTAGACCATAAAATGGCTTTCTCTCTGTCTTTCCAGAGATTTTTCTCCAGCGCTGCAGTTGAGCGATTCATGAGGACTAGCTGCTTTAAAATCCAAGCCCTGCCACAACGGCCGTGCCTCTCTTTTTTTTTTTTACAAGATGGCTATTTTCTACTAGTTTTTTTTTTTTTTTTTACACTGGATTGCTAAAAAATCTGTATTAAATCTAGAAAGGAGACTGCATTTTCAAGGTTTAGAGAAGCTTCCAAATCCGGGGACCTCGGGTTATTTCTTTTCGGTTTGGCATTAGCAACTCAAAACGTTCAGAGATATATAAATACACACACACACACACACACCAAAACCTCCTAGGGGAAAAAAATAAAGAACATGCTTAAAACTCCTTCACACGGCAAGTGTTACGTAAACTGTCACAGACGAGAAAACAAGAGGACAAATCACAGCACTGCACTCAAAGGCACAATGCACTCTGCCCCGATGGGCAACTAAGACGACTGACAAAACACACCAAAAGGTTAACAATGGAACCAAAAAGGTAGTAAAAGGAACAACAGGGAGAAGGAGGAGGAGGAGGGGGACAGAGGGAGGGAGGGATGGAAGAAGGAAGAAAGGAGAGAAGGAGAGAAGGAGGAGAAGGGGAAGGGAGGGGGGGAAGGAGGAAGGAGGGGCAGGAGGATAGGAAGGGAGGGAGGGAAGGACGGGAGAGAGGGGTGAGGGAGAAGGAGGAGGAGGAGGGGGAGGGAGGGAAGGGAGGGAGGGAAGGAGGAAAGAGGGGGAGAAGGAGGGGAAGGGGAGGGAGGAAAGGAAGGGAGAAATGAAGAAGGGAGGAGGAGGAGGAGGGAAGGAAAGAAGGAAGAACAGAAAGAGGAGGGGGAGGGAGGGAAGGAAAGAAAAGGAAGAGGAGGAGGGAGGGAGGGAGGGAGGAAAGAAGTACAGAAGGAGGAGGGGGAGGGAGGGAAGGAAAGAAAAGGAGGAGGAGAAAGGAGGGAGGAGAGGGAGGGAGGGAAAGAAGGAAAAGGAGGAGGAGGAGAAAGGAGGGGAGGGAGGGAGGGAGGAAGGAAGGACAGAAGGAGGAGGGAAAGGGAGGGAAGGAAAGAAAAGGAAGAGGAGGAGGGAGGGAGGGAGGGAAGGAGGGGAGGAAGGAAGCAGGGGTGGGTTTCAAAATCCATCACTGCCGTTTTGCTTTTGGACGCGCACGAGTCCGGGTGAGTGGGCAGAGGTCCACCACTGGAAAGTAGGGGCAGAGGGATGGAGGAAGGAAGGACAGAAGGAGGAGGGGGAGGGAGGAGAGGAAGGAAAAGGAGGAGGAGGAGGAAGGAGGGAAGGGAGGGAAGAAGGAGGGGGAAGGGAAGGAAGGAAAAGGGGGAGGAGGAAGAAGGAGGGAAGGAAGGGATGGCGGGACGGAGGAAGGAAGGACAGAAGGGGGAGGGAGGAGAGGAAGGAAAAGGAGGAGGAAAAGGAAGGAGGGAAGGGAGGGAAGAAGGAAGGGGGAGGGAAGGAAGGAAAAGGGGGAGGAGGAAGAAGGAGGGAAGGAAGGGATGGCGGGACGGAGGAAGGAAGGACAGAAGGGGGAGGGAGGAGAGGAAGGAAAAGGAGGAGGAAAAGGAAGGAGGGAAGGGAGGGAAGAAGGAAGGGGGAGGGAAGGAAGGAAAAGGGGGAGGAGGAAGAAGGAGGGAAGGGATGGAAGAAGGAGGGAAGGAGGGAAGGAAGGGATAGAGGGACGGAGGGATGGAGGAAGGAAGGAAGGACAGAAGGAGTAGGGGAGGGAGGGAAGGAAGGAAGAAAGGAAAAGGAGGAGGAGGGAGGAGGGAAGGGACAGACGGACGGATGGAAGGAAGGAAGTAAGGGGAGAAGGAGGGGAAGGGGAGGGAGGGAGGGAGGGAGGAAGAAGGAAGAGGAGGGAGAAGAGGAAAAGGAGGAGGAGGAGAAAAAAGAAGATGACAAGAAAAGGGAGGAGAAAGATAACAAGCAAGGAAGGGACAGAGGAAGATAAGTGAAGGAGGAGGATGCATAGAAGGAGGAAGGTGAAGAGGAGGAGGAGGAGGGAAGTTGACCAGGAGAAGAAAGAGGCAGAGGAGAAGGAAAAGGAGGAGGAGGAGGAGGAGGAGGAGGAGGAGGAGGAGGAGGAGGAGGAGGAGGAGGAGGAGGAGGAGGAGGAGGAGGAGGAGGAATCACCACTTCCTTTTGCCTCTACCGTCAATTCTCACCTCTACCCCTTCCACGGCAGGCTGAACCAAACAACAGAAGGAAAAAAAGAAAAGAAAAAACAAAAAAATTCACAGCATGAACAACAACAAAAAAAAGGGAACACAAATGCCAAAAAACAAAAAAACAAAAAAAAAAACCACGTATGTGCTGTTTGCTTTGGATCAGGGAAGGGAAGAAAAAAAAACAAAAAAACCAACCAACAAACCAAAAACTTGATATTTTATTTTTATTTTCATTTAAAGTATAGGGATCATGTTCTCACCTCAAACTGACCGAATGGAGACAAGGAACATTTCCTGCACTCCGCAATACTGTCCTAAGGATGGATGGGAAAAGCAACTTTTTTTCTTCTTTTTTGTTCTTGGAAAACACATACACACACACCACACGGAAGACGCAAGAGTTCCCCGTGTTTCCAAAAATGAAAAACAATTTTTTAAAAAAAGCAGACTGGGGTGGGCCTGGTCCGGGGGGTGGGGTGGGGGGGGTGGAGGGGGGAAAGGAGGGAGATTAGAGCTGGGCAAGACTGTGAAAAGCAGAATTCAGATTCTTGGAGATGCCGACAGACTGGGTGGCGTGAAGAGGTCCCACAATTAGACAATCCCCTTCCGGTGGTTGATATTAAAAAAAATAAAAATAAATAAAAAATAAAAAATACGGGTTCTGGAGATTAGACCCCACCAGTCTGTTCATTCTCACATACACACAAACACAAGGTTGTCGCCTTTCGGGATGTTTTAAGAAAACCATCGGAAGGTGGGAGAAAATGCAAGTGGAGAGAGGGATTTCTGCCGAGAGGACGGGATGCTTTGGACAGCACCCGGATCAGGGGGCTCCAAATATGGGAAGTTTTAAGACTTGTGGACTTCAACTCCCAGAATTCCCCAGCCAACATTCCCCAGCAAAATCTATCCTATCCTATCCTATCCCGCTTCCTTTCCTTCTTTCTTCGTTCCTTCCCTTCCTAATTTTTCCCTTCCTTCCCTTCCCTCCCTCCAATTTTTCCTTCCTTCCTTCTTCCCTCCTTCCCTTCCTCCAATTTTTCCCTTCCTTCCTTCTTCCCTCCTTCCCTTCCTCCAATTTTTCCTTCCTTCCTTCTTCCCTCCCTCCCTTCTAATTTTTCCCTTTCTTCCTTTCCCTCCCTCCCTCTAATTTTTCCCTTCCTTCCCTTCCCTCCCTCCAATTTTTCCTTCCTTCCTTCTTCCCTCCCTCCCTTCTTCTAGTTTTTCCTTTCCTTCCCTCCCTCCCTTTCCAATTTTTCCCTTCCTTTCTTCCCTTCCTCCAATTTTTCCTTCTTTCCTTCCTTCCTTCCCTGCCTCTCCTTCTAATTTTTCCCTTCCTCCTTCCTTCCATTCCCCCCCTCCAATTTTTCCTTCCTTTCTTTCCTCCCTCCTAATTTTTCCTTTCCTTCCTTCCCTCCCTCCCTTTCTAATTTTCCTTTCCTTCCTTCCCTCCCTCCCTCCCTTTCTAATTTTCCTTCCTTCCTTCCTTCTTTCCTTCCTTCCCTTCCCTTTCTTCCCTCTCTCCCTCCAATTTTTCCTTTCCCTTCCTTCCCTTCCTCCAATTTTTCCTTCTTTCCTTCCTTCCTTCCCTGCCTCTCCTTCTAATTTTTCCCTTCCTTCCTTCCTTTCCCTCCCTCCCTCCAATTTTTCCTTCCTTCTTTCTTTCCTCCCTCCAATTTTTCCTTCCTTCCTTCCTTCCTCCCTCCCTCCCTCCCCTTCCCTTTCTTTCCTCTCTCCCTCCAATTTTTCCTTTCCCTTCCTTCCCTCTCTCCAATTTTTCTTTCCTTCCTTCCTTCCTTCCTTCCTTCCTCCCTCCCTTCCCTTCCCTTTCTTTCCTCTCTCCCTCCAATTTTTCCTTTCCCTTCCTTCCCTCCCTCCAATTTTTCTTTCTTTCCTTCCTTCCTTCCTTCCTTCCTTCCTTCCTTCCTTCCTTCCTTGTCATTGGTGCTCCGTCCTTATCTCCAACGTCCCAGTGGAGATAACCCAGAACACCTCCCAAAGGTGAAGCTTGGGAAAAACTTAGCAAGCAATTCACTCAAGACGAAATTGCCAACCTTGTGGTCCAGCCACACTTACCACACCACAGGTATCTCACGCACCGTTCACTCAGGGCAGGAGTGGGCAAATGTGGCTCTTTTACAACCCGTGGACTTCAACTCCCAGAATTCCTGAGACAGCCAAGCTTCTCGGGTCCACGGGTTGTAAAAGAGCCACATTTGCCCACTCCTGACTCAGGAGGAAAAAAAGGGGGGGAGGGGGCTTCCTTGCACTTCAGCTCATGTCCCACCAGCTGCCTCTCAATGCCACGGAGGGGCTACATGCCGATTATTGGGGGGGAAAAAATAAAACCGCTTCCATCCTAGGAAAAAAAACAAGTTCTTAAGTTTCGGAATCAAAACCTGGCCATTTAAACGTGGCGTTTCTCCCTTCTACCGTTCGAAGCCCCCGAAAAAGAATCCGCTACTTACGTTTCCATCGCTCCTTTGTCCTCCTTTATGAGTAAGGACGACCACTTCCATCCATTTACGCAGGTGTTGCTAACAAAAAAAAAAGGATTCGAGAGACCCGTCAGATCCTGCTGAGAAAAATCACTCTGCGCGGATCTCCGCGTGCCATCGTTTTTTGTTTTTCCTTCCTTGTGTTTCCCTGCAAACTTTGCCTACCTGAAAAAAATTACCTTTGGGACAACATTGAACTGAGAATGACTTGAGAATCATAGACTTGAGAAAGTCTAGGGAGATTCTCAGTCATCCAAGGTCCCAAAGGTGCTTTTTCAGGAGGCAACTGGACTAATCAAGGAGAGAAGCAACCTAGAACTTAGGAGAAATTTCCTGACAGTGAGAACAATTAATCAGTGGAACAACCTGCCTCCAGAAGTTGTGAATGCTCCAACACTGGGAGTTTTTAAGAAGATGTTGGACAACCATTTGTCTGAAGTGGTGTAGGGTTTCCTGCCTAAGCAGGGGGTTGGACTAGAAGACCTCCAAGGTCCCTTCCAACTCTTGTTATTCTATTCTATTCTATTCTATTCTATTCTATTCTATTCTATTCTATTCTATTCTAGTCTAGTCTAGTCTACTCTACTCTACTCTACTCTACTCTATTCTATTTATCTCTCATCTATCTACTTACCTACCATCAATCCATCCATCCATACATCCATCTATATCTATCTATCTATCTATCTATCTATCTATCTATCTATCTATCTATCTATCTACCTACCATCCACCCACCCACCCATCCATCCATCCATCCATCCATCCATCCATCCATCCATCCATCCATCCATCCATCATCTCTAGCTATCTAGCTATCTATAGTTAGAACAATTCATCAGCGGAACAAATTTGCCTCCAGAAGCTGTGAATGCTCCAACACTGGAAGTTTTTAAGAAGAGATTGGACAACCATTTGTCTGAAATGGTGTAGGGTTTCCTGCCTAGGCAGGGGGTTGGACTAGAAGAACTCCAAGGTCCCTTCCAACTCTTCTGTTATTCTGAATCTCCGTAAGCATTTAAGAAGACGGTCAAGTTCCTCCCCTGTAACTTCTGCCTTCCTTCCAGAGTCTTACCATCATCTGGTCACAAAACTTGTCGTTGAACGAGTTGGGGAAGAGCCTCGTCACCGAAGTCAGCCTGTTGACCACGTTGAGGGTTAGGCTCCGATAGTCGCCCAGCATCATGAGTAACGGTCTCATGTGGGTGTGGATCTGGTCCACTTCGATGGTTGCGCCTTCCAAAAACTGCGAAGGGCCGGAAACAAGGCAAGGATCGGAGAATGCAGAGAGAATGCAAAAAATGCTCCGGTGACTCTACTATAACCGCGATCGTAATAGAGTCACGTCCTTCTCCTGGTTATTATCACTGGGCCGACATAGCCTGTGACCTACGATACAGGACGTCCTCAAGTTACGACCACCACGGAGCCATTTGCTGCATGCCACAGGCCCGTGACCACATTTTACGGCGGTTTTCCCCAAAACCAGCACTTCCGCTTTTGGCAAAACTGTGGCCATAGCGAAATGTGGGCACGCTTGGTGACCGCCATGCTTGTTTTACAACTATTGTGTCTGCTGCCAAAAAAGGTCTTAAAACCAGGATCGATCACACACCCCGATCCTTTTTATGACCGTCACAACTGTAACGGGCAAGGCGGCGTGACGGTCGTAACCCGAGGACTACTTTGTACAGGGAGCCCTTGACTTGCAACCACAATTGAGCCCAACATTTCTGTGGTTCAGGGAGACATTTGCAAAGTGAGTTTTGACCCGTTTTACGACCTTCCTTGCCGCCGTTGTTAAGCGAATCACCGCAATTGTTAAGTTAGCAACATGGTTGTTAAGCGAATCTGGCTTCCCCTTTGATTTGGCTTGGCAGAAGGTCGCAAAAAGGGAATCACATGACCTTGGAACACAGCAATGGTCATAAGTATGAACCCGCTGCTAAGTAAGTATCTGAATTTTGATTATTTGATTGTGGGGATGCTGCGACTGTCGTAACTGTGAAAAAGGGTCGTAAGTTCCTTTTTTCAGTGCCGTTGTAACTTCGAACGGTCACTAAATGACCTGTTGTAAGTCGAGGACTACCTGTACGTAGCTTGGTTTATTTCATCAGTCTAACCCAGTGATTCTCAGTCTCAGCAACTTTGAGCAAGGTGGATTTCAACTGGGACACAATGACACAAGATGCTGTGTTTGTCACATGGAGCTGACATCCCAGGTTCGAGACCCGAGAGCCATTGCAATGGGTGAACTCCTGTTCCTTGCTCCAGCTCCTGCCCACCTAGCCGTTCGAAAGCATGGAAATGTGAGTAGATAAATAGGTACCACTTCGGTGGGAAAGTAACTGTGTTCCGTGCGCATTTGGCGTATAGCCATGCTGGCTCATGACCACGGAAATTGTCTTCGGACAATACTGGCTCCTTTGGCCAAGAAATGGAGACGAACATACATAAGAGTTGGACATGACTGGACAGGGAAACCTTTACTCTGGACTTCAACTCCCAGAATTCCCCAGCCAGCCTAGTGTCAGACTTCGATGCTATCTCAAAATAAATGAATTTCCAAACTGCCAATCTTTAAGGAAATCTTTTCTTTAATTGAGCACAGCCACCGGATCATGACTCGATGCGGACAAGACTGACCTTTTGCCCCCCCAATCCCTCCCTTTCTGATCCCCAAATCTCTGCTTCTCATTGGCTATCTTCCAAGTCATTCTTCAGACTTCTTTTTCTCGTCATTTCCCAGGAATGCCTCCCCCCCCTTCATTTCCACGACAATCCGACTTCAAAGGGATTTAGCAGGCAAAAGTTCAGAGCTTATCTCTCTCTCTCCTCTGCTGTCTATGCCAGCGTCGAAGCGCTGACACCTAGGGGATTCTGGGAGTTGAAGTCTACACAGCTTTACTGGCTGGGGAATTCTGGGAGTTGAAGGTGTTAAATGTGGCCTGGAGAAACCAGTTTCACCAAGACCTCAACAGAAACTACATTGGCTTCAACTGCCACCTGCTTTCTCACAGCTTCCAGTCTCGAGAAGAAAAAGAAAGGAAAGGAGACCAAGAGGAAAGAGCTTCATTTCCCCCCCCCCCTCACAAACCTTCCTCATGCAGGCCTCGCCAGCTTCCTGAAGCTCATTGTTGGTCGAATTGAGGGCCTTGAAGAGAGCGCCGATGATCTTCTCTCGAGACTGGGGCAAGTAGTTGCAGGCAGCCAAGGCATCTGCGTGAAACAGAACAAGGCAAGTCCCCTTTTGAAGCGGGAATTCAAAACACAGGACCCAAACAGTTCTTGCAAAGTAGACTTAAAAGATTTCTGCACAATATTATTTCTTATTTCTTTATTTGTAAAATAAATCACCACATCTCTAGGCAATTGCAAACAGTTCTTAAATGAGGCTCTTCTGGTGGATATTCTGCTACGTCAAGGGTCCCCGTTTTTGTTTTTGTTTTAATTTCATTACTGTGCACTGATGATGTTACTTAGTTTGGTAATAAAACGTCTACAAGAAAACAACCAATCTGTTCTTACCCAGCATCCCAAACACGACAAACCCTCTGCAGTTGAAGCAATGCTTCCTTTTGTCAGGTTTCGAGGTCGTCTCAAATAAATTGCATTTCAAACAAAATCTTGGATGAAAAACTGCCATTTATTAAGCACGACATTCTAATTCCGACTCCATCGTAGCCAACACTGACTTCCTGACCCAAAACCCTCCCTTTCCTTTCCCCACTCCTCTGCACTCATTGGCCATCTTCCAAGTCACTCTACCCCTAATCTACTGCTTCAGCTCAAAGGAATTTCCCCCCTCCCATCCCATCTCCTAGGGGATATTATCTCCAGGGAAAATAAGTAGGTGAAAGGTCAAACGTCCCTTTTCAGACGCCTCTGCTTCTCCTTCTTATGTCAGCACTAGAGTAAATGCAGCTTGAAGTGCTGACATCTTTATTAGGAGCGCCAGCAACCCCGGCAAAAAGTTTCTCTCTCACCGCAGGCTAACACGTCTGTCTGCCAGGGAGGTGAATAGTTGTCTGCCACATCTAATCATCTCCACCCCCTGCCTTTTATCCCCAGAACTAGGGTAGGGTTTCACTAGCAGGGGTGACTCTTCCGTCCCAAGGACCGGCCCATAGATTTCCACTGCTCTCCTCTCCTCTGCCTTCTGCACATTTGCGTGTCAGGCACTGGACACAGCTTTTCCTCCTTTTTTTTTTTTTTAAATTTGATTTATATGCTGCCCTTCTCCGGAGACTCAGGGCGGCTTACAATGCGTTAAGCAATAGCCTTCATACTTTTATATATTTTTATACAAAGTCAGCTTATTGCCCCCACAAACTGGGTCCTCATTTCACCTACCTTAGAAAGGATGGAAGGCTGAGTCAACCCTGAGCCTGGGGAGATTTGAACTTGCAGTAATTGCAGGCAGCAGATGTAAGTGGATGTTAATTAGTCTGCTGAGCCACCAGAGCTCTTCCTCATCAGCCACCTCCAGACCTGGGAGCTGTTGACTCTCCATCTGACGGCTGATGGATTGCCCAGGCTCCAACTCTGTCTCTCTCTCTCTGACACCTCCATTCCCTCCTCCCCCTCAGAGCCCTCAGGTTGCCTCCTCCTCCTTCTCTGATTTGGCTGCTGGAAGGGCCGGGGGGCCGACAGGCACAACGCAAGCTCAGAGAGCACCAAGGATCCCTCATTGCTAATAATTTTGGCCAGGAATCCTGGAAATCGTATGCCAAAATCAGGGTGAACCAATAAACAGCAATTTTTTTTCAACAACAGCTGTCTTTAAGGCTTGGAACAGGCTCCATTGATGCGGAAAACCTCTACTAGCTAGCTTCAAAGCTGGGTCGACTTACTCAGAGCTGCGATTCGAAGGGGCACCAAAGAAGGCAGGCTCTTGTAACACGGCAATTTCATCAAGGCGCAGTCTTCAGCCTCACACAGATTCAGCAGCTAGAAGTTCAAAGAGGAGACCCAGTCAGCTTTGGACACAACCCGGTTGTCTTCCAGGCCGAAGAGAAACCATCGACATGCCAGCGTTGATCCCCAAAATGAGTAATAATAATAATAATAATAATAATAATAATAATAATAATAATAATAATAATTTTATTTCTATACCATTGCAATACCTGGTGATGCACGAATTGAAGATAAGCAGCAAGAAAAAATCACAAAGTACCGAGATTTGCAAATTGAAGTTGAGCGACTGTGGAAAAAGAAATCGTGTGTTGTCCCGATTGTAATTGGAGCCCTTGGAGCAATACCCAAAGGGCTACCCCGCTATTTAGAAATTCTAAATTTGCCAGACTTGAACATTTTGACTCTACAAAAAGCCACCTTACTCGGAACAGCTTACATCCTCCGACGATACCTTAACAGTTCCTAGGTCCTTGGTTAGGACTCGAGCTGCTGAGCTATTAACTAGCCTCAAAGGCTGTGAATCTCACTAAAGATTAACCAATAAATAATAATAATACATCCTCCGACGATACCTTAACAGTTCCTAGGTCCTTGGTTAGGACTCGAGCTGCTGAGCTATTAACCAGCCTCAAAGGCTGTGAATCTAAAGATTAAATAACAACAACTAAAGATTAAATAACAACAACAACAACAACAACAACAACAACAACAACAACAACAACAACAATAATAATAATAATAATAATAATAATAATAATAATAATAATAATAATAATAATAATAATAATAATAATAATAATAATAATAATTTTATTTCTATACCGCCCTTCTCCCGAAGGTCTCAGGGCAGTGTACAGCCTGATTAAAAGCACAAAGACAAACAAAATTTAAAAATAATTAAAATTATTAAATAATTGGCTCAATTATAAAACCCCCAAATTTAAAATCCCATATTTAAAATCAATTAAAATCTTTACATTGATAGCCCGGCCTGGCGGAACAACAAGGTTTTGAGGGTACAGCGAAATACACAGAGGTCGGAGATCTTATGCATTTCTGGGGGCAGTTCATTCCAAAGGGCTGGGGCTCCCACAGAGAAGGCCCTCCCCCTGGGTGTCGCCAGCCGACATAATTTGGCCGATGGCACCCTGAGGAGACCCTCTCTGTGGGAGCGGACTGGCCGGTGGGAGGCTACTGGTGGCAGAAGACGGTCTCGAAGGTACTTCTGAAGGTGCTTCACCAACTTAGTAAGACATTTTGAAGCGAAAACACCCTCAATATAATGTTTCTTTCTCCATGGTTATGTCCTGTTTGGGAAACGTCTTTCACTGTTTTAGAGATTCGGCTGTAGAATAATATAAAAAGAAGCCCCAATGGATAATTCCAAGGCTCATCTCGGTCGCTTTGTCACAATGGTCTACTAGATACATCTGAGATGTTGGAGATGACCAGATGGACACCGAGGGAGGGGTCAAACATGCCATCAGTCTCGAGTCCCTCCGTGCCCACAAGAGATCTAAAATCCAGTCCACCTTGAATTCCTTCTACTCTTATCTCCCGCTAATTTCCCTCGGCTGTTAGTAGTTCAGATTCTTGTAGAGAGCCTAAGCTTGCCGTAAGACTTTATACTCATTCGAACTGCCTGGATTTCTCGATTTATTTATTTATTTATTTATTTTATTTATTTTATTAAATTTCTATACCGCCCTACTCCCGAAGGACTCAGGGCGGTGAACAGCCACGAAGTAAAACACATAAATACAAAAAAATTAAAATTGAATAAAATGAATTAAATAATTTGGCTGAATTTAAAATACCCAGTAATTAAAACAAATTTAAAATTTACACTTAAAAGGGAGAAGATTTAGGATTCCTGAGGCTTGACAGTTTATGAGCAGAAGACAACTGATTCCTTGTTCATAATCTCTGTGTTCAACATTAAAAAAACCCAAGACACTAGGAGAAAATAATCCAAGCAGAGGTAATGCTGCAGATACATAAATATAAAAATATTCATGAATGCCAAACTTTTTCACTCGTTATTCATCAAAGCATCCGCAGGGCTGCTGGTTTACAGAGCTCAATTCTTAAAAAAAAAAAACGATCCAAAAGCGACGAAGGACCAATTTACCTCTGTATAAAATACTTTGTGCTCTACCACGTTGAGGTCCATCGTGAAAAGCCGGGGTTGCAGAGTGGTGCAAAACGTATTGCCTTCCATCAAACCGATCTGGGCGTTTGCAGGTTGATGTCGGAGCAAATGTTTTTTTGGAGGAACCATGTCTTGGAGAACCTAGTAGAAGAAAGGGAGGTCTATCAAGAACATGATGTCAATGTTCAAAGCGCTTCCACTGGAGATGGAATGTAGGCTTCAGACATCTAGAATACCAACTGTGAGAACCAAGGACACTTCAACAGGTGTTTGAAAAACCCAAAGACATTTTCTCATAACAATAGAGCGACACTCAATTGGACAATATGACCTACACTAATAGCGGGAATTCTATACTCTAATTGTATGGGATTACGCGGGAATTAGCCAGAGCTGGTTTTGCCTGAATCTATGCCAAAATGATATACCCGTATTTTTCAGTGTATAAAACGCACCTACCTTTTTTGGGGAGGAAAACAAGGGGGAAAAAAATCTGTCTCTGCCTCCCAGCAATTTGCCTCTTTGAAGCAAGCAGGAAACAGCCTGTTTCAGTTTCAGCACAGCCTGATTAGCACAAGGGAAAAAAAAATCTGCCTCTGCCTCCCAGCAATTTGCCTCCTTGCAGCAAATGGGGTGCGCGGCAATAAGCAATGGCAATCCCTGCAGCCTGAAACAGCTGATAGTCGGGAGGCCAATTGACAATCAGCTGCTTGTGCTAATCAGGCTGTGCTGAAGCTGAAACGGGCTGTTTGCTGCAAGGAGGCAAATTGCTGGGAGGCAGAGGCCAAAGGGTGGGAGCCAGCGGGTGGGCGGGGCTACATTCGGTACGCACCCAAATTTTCACCCTCTTTTAGGGGGGGGAAAAGTGCGTCTTATACTCCAAAAAATACGGTACTCAATAAAGTTTTGCCTTCAGAGATTGGAAGGTCTCATCTGTCCAAGCTTGCTTGACTGGGTTCGTCCGTTGGAACGTGGACATTAAACCAGTTCTTGACACATGACTCTTGTTGGCTTGGTCCCACTACCACCGCCATCACGGTTGTTTCCCCATCCGTCCAACAAACCAGGTTCAGCCCTCGGAGAAGGAAACTACAGGTCGTCCTCAAATTGCGAGCACAACTGAGCTCAAAATTGATGTTGTTCAGTGAGTTTTGCAACCGTTGTAAAATGTGAGTCGGTTGTCAAGCATCCAAATTCTGATCACGTGACCATGGGGATGCTGCAACGGCCGTTAAGTGAGAACGACGGTCATAAGTCACTCTTTTCAGTGCCATTGTAACTTCAAACAGTCACTAAACAAACAGTTGTAAGTCGAGGACTACCTGTATGATTGACAGCCATTCATTCCGCAACCGTTTGAAGTTCCAACAGCACCGGAAAAAAAAGCGACTTCCAATCGGTCCCCGCACTTACAATCGTTGCATCCCCACAATGATCCAAATTGGGGCCCTTGGCATGAATTTATTCATTTATTATTTATTTATTTTATCATATTTGCATACCGCCCTACTCCCGAAGGACTCAGGGTGGTGAACAGCCAAAATAAAATACAGAGACATACAAAAGTTAAAAAAACTATTAAAAACGGATTAAATAATTTAGGCTCAAAGAACAAATTAAGACATCCAATTTATCTAAAAAAACATTTAAAACCCAATTTAAAACCCAATTTAAAAGGGAGAGTTAGGCCAGACCAGCCTGTTGGAATAGAAACGTTTTTAGGGCGCGGCGGAAGATGCGTAAGTCTTGGATCCTCCGTATCTCCGGGGGGAGCTCGTTCCAGATGGCAGGTGCCCCCACAGAGAAGGCTCTCCCCCTGGGGGCCGCCAGTCGACATTGTTTGTCCGACGGCACCCAGAGGAGCCCCTCTCTATGGGAGCAAACTGGTCGGTGAGAGGCTACTGGTGGCAGAAGGCGGTCTCGTAAGTACCCTGGTCCTAAGCCATGGAGCGCTGAAAATTATGAAAATTAAAAGGATCCCGGGGTCACGCAATCATCATTTGCGTCCTTCCCAGCCGGCTTCTGATTAGTAAAGTCAAGGGGGGGGTTGGGAGGGAACGTCAGATTCGTTTAACGACCGCACAATTCACGCTTAACAACTGAGACCAAACAGGTCATCCAATCGGGCCCGGGCCCCTTTCACAACTGGCTTGGCTTTGCCACAGAAGTTCCGAATTGCAGTCGTTAAGTCGAGGACTAGCTGTAAACAACACCGCGCGGAAGGATTCAAGCTTCAGCTTTGCAGCTGCCCAGCCTCACCTCTTTATGGGGCTCCATGATGGCCGTGACGCTCTTCCCCGTCACCTGGGCCACCACCTGGAGGGAATGCATGGCTTGCTTCCTGACGGTGGAGTTTGGCGAGGTCACTTCTCGCACCAGGTCATGGGTCACGTGGTGGAAGGACTTCTCCTGGGCGGTCAGGATCTCCTCCGTCTTCTCCTCTTCTTTCAGCAACGTCGCGCATCGGATTAAGAGCTGCTCGAGGGTCGTCTTGGCCATGGCCACGGCCCCGTTGGACACCTGGGAGGGCGTGCATTGAATCCACAAGGAAAGTTTATATTAAACTTTTAATAAAATTAATTAAAACAATTAACCAGTGGAACAATTTGCATGAACGCTGAAATAGTACAGGTGTCAAGTTTCCGAAAGATGCCCTAATTAATTCATGAGCCATGATCCAAACTTCAAAGAAAATATAGTCATTTATTAGGAGCAACATTCCGGCAATACTCGGATGCAGTTAGGACTGATCCTACGTAGATTTACGTTCCCCTATGACCCTGTCTCTCCCCTCCTCTCTGGCCATGTCATAAATCACATTCTCCAATTAACCACTTTGGCTGGCTGTGAAACCTAACACCCTCCTTCTGATTGCGGTCAGGAAGAATGTATGGAATTCACTTCGGTTCTCCCTCCCTCCTGCTCATGGCAACTTGAAAGCTTTGCAAGTTGACAACAGGGTCTCCTGCTTGAGTAGGGGGTTGGACTAGAAGACCTCCAAGGTCCCTTCCAACTCTGTATTCTAGCCTCTTCCTCTTCCATCCCATCCCATCCTCGATTCCATTCCATTCCATCCTATATCCTATATTTTATCCTCTATCCTCTTCTCCTCTCCTCTCCCCTCCCCCCTCTATCCTATCCTATCCTATCCTATCCTATCCTATCTTCTATTCCCTCTCCTCCCTTCCCCTATTCTATTCTATTCAGGTATGTGACTATAATAAAAGACTCCAGACGAGAGGGGGCAAGAGGGGAAGGGAGACGAGCTATAAAATGAAAGAGATAGGTGAAATTTGGTAAATAATTAAAATAGATCATACTTAGCACTTAGACTTATATACCACTTCACAGCCCTCTCTAAGCAGTTTACAGAGTCAGCATGTTGCCATCACCACACCCCCCAACAATCTGGGTCCTCATTTTACCGACCTCGGGAGGATGGAAGGCCGAGTCAACTTTGAGAAGGTGAAAATCGAACGATTGGCAGTGGGCAGAGTTAGCCTGCGATACTGCATTCTAACCACTGTTGCCATCACAGCTAATCAGCAGTCTGCAACAATCTGGGTCCTCATTTTACTGTCCTCAGAAGAATGGAAGGCTGAGACAACCTGGAGCCAGTCAGAATCGAACTGCTGCTGTGCTCCTTTCTTCCTTCCTTCCTTCTTCCTTCCTTTCCTTCCTTCCTTCCCTTCCTTCTTCCTTTCCTTCCTTCCTTCTTTCTTCCTTCCTTCCTTCCTTTCCTTCCTTCTTCCTTCCTTCCTTCCTTCTTCCTTCCTTCCTTCCTTCCTTTTCTTCCTTCCTTCTTCCTTCCTTCCTTCCTTCCTCCTTCCTTTCTTCCTTCCTTTCCGTCCTTCCTTCCTTTCCTTCCTTCCTTCCTTTCCTTCCCTTCCTTCCTTCCTTCCCAAGCTATAACAGACATATAACGCTTCGCAGTGCTTTCACAGCCCTCTCTAACCGGTTTACAGAGTCAGCAAATTGCCTTCAACAATCTGGGTCCTCGTTTTACCGACCTCGGAAGGACGGAAGGACGAGTCAACCTCAACTCTGAATAAGAGAGACCCACCTCTCCCGTTAGGTCCATCATGACGAAGAGCAAAGCCTTGAGAAATGTCTGCTGGTTCTGGAGGACCCAAATCAGAGGGAGCCGCTCCATCAGGAACTTGATGGACACTACTCCACCGAGCTTGGCGTACCACGCTTGTTCGTAGCAACAGGCGCAGAGGCGTTCCACGATGTAGGAAAACAAGGGCAGCTGGCAGGCCTGGAGGACAGAAAGAAACCAGGGTCACCCAAAGGACCAGGGACCTTCTGAAGGAGGAGATGATGGCCACACGTCAAATGGGTTTACCCGTTCCTGACTTCCGGTTGCAACCTCGGTGAAAACATCTGGGAAATAGCGGGCTTTGTTGAACCCCACGAAAATCTAGTTGATAACCGCTGCCAGGAGACCCTACGGGTTCACAGCCGTCTTGTAGGGATGGTGAAGGAAGGAGAGGCGCTTCGCTGACCACGAGGAATCCGCAAATTCCTTGATAGGTCCGAAGCAAGCTCTCCCCGAATGGCAGCAGGCACGGCCGCCATTACTGGCAGCCTTGAAGCCGGGATAATCGGGAACCAAGATTGTGCAGGAGCGGTGTATGGACAGAACATTGAAATTGGGTGAGATATTTACCAACTTTTACTTTAATAACTTGCAATAACAAAAAGATTGTGAAAAGAAAACTCCTAAACTTAAAATAGCGGTGAATTGACACACAGAGGGGAAAAAAAATAGGTTTACCCGTTCCTTGGATCCCAGAATGATGCTGGCCACGTCGAAGATCACGGCCAAGGCCACCTCGCCGATCTTGCAAAGCTCCTTCTCCTCGTAAGCCATGCAGATGGCGATGGCGTCGATCAGCACCAAGGGATCCATGCCTCTCGACCCGTTTTCCTCACTGTGGAACATGGAGGTGCTAGGCTGGCTCCCCACCTGGTAACACTGGAGCAGGAAAGGGCCTGGGAATCGACCACGCGATAAGGAGAACAGAAGAAGAAGGGAGGGAGAAAATTAAAGAAGGGCATATGGGTAGTTTGCTTCAAATCAAACACTCCCTTCTAGAGCTGATGATGTTACTTAGTTGGGTAATGAAACGTCTGCAAGAAAACAACCATGCTCAGAGAGCACCAAGGACCCCACAGTTCATCTCTGAAGTTAATCTTCTGTCTGTCTGTCTATCAATCTATCTATGTATCTATATTTCTATCATCTATCATCTACCTAATCTATATCTATCTATCTGTCTATCTATCTGCCTGCCTGTCTATTTATCTATATCATCTATCATCTATCTTCCATCTAATATCTATCTATCTATCTATCTATCTATCTATCTATCTATCTATCTATCTATCTATATCGTATGTTTGTCTATCTATATCTATCTCTCTATATCTCTCTATCTCTCTCTCTATCATCTATATCGTCTGTCTATCTATATCGTCTGTCTGCCTATCTATATCTATATCTATCTATCTATCTATCTATCTATCTATCTATCTATCTATCTATCTATCTCTATCTATCTCTATCACTATCATCTACCCATCCCACCCCGCCCCTCCCAGGAGTCTCCACGTAGACCATTTTGGATGCGAGGTAAGTGCTTGGTCTGTGCAGAGAGGAGGGGAAAAAACAGGCCTCTGTGAAGTTCTGGAAGGGCCTCCAGAGCTCAGGGGAGGCAGTTTTCCCTCTCCCAAGGCTCAAGAAAAGCCTCCAGGGCCTGGGGAAGGCGAAAACGCTGCCCCCCCACCCCCGCCGTGGTGCAGGAGGCCGACTAGACCACGCCCACCCAGCAACCGGTCAGAGAACCCGTCGCTGAAATTTTTGGAAGCCCACCCCTGGTTACGACCGCCCCGTTGCCAAATCCTTACCACACTGCTGAGCCACTGCCACCATGGTGTAATGGCGGATCAGGCTGGCCACAAACGGCAGGGCGCTCGGTCGCAGGTCTTTGATCACCGCTGACATGAAGGCCCCGGTGAGGGCCTGTTCAAAGGTCTTTCGGGCCGGCGTGTCCTGAGCTTTGTACCGATGCGAGATGATCACGTTGGGAATGGACTTCTCCGTGAAGCTGTCGAAACCAAAGCGAGACCACCATCACCCCCAAGAAGGACCCCGTCATTCTACTCTGAAGAATGTCTCCTTGGGGGGAAAAGACAACTGTGGGACCCAAGCAGTAGTGAAATCTAAAATTTGTTACTACCGGTTCTGTGGGCGTAGCTTGTTTATTTATTAATTTTATTTATTTATTAAATTTATATCCTGCCCTTCTCCCCGAAGGGACTCAGGGCAGTGAACAGCCGAGAATTAAAATAACATACCATATAAAAGTTAAAATAATTAAAAATAAATTAAATTAAACGGCAGCCCCAATTTAAAACCCCTAGCAATACAATCAAAAAACCCCTAAAACCTATTCAGGCCAGGCCAGCTTGCTGAAATAAAAACGTCTTCAGGACCTTACGGAAAGTGCATGTTGGGGTGGGGGGGTAATGTGACTGGGTGGGCGTGGCCACTTTTTTTTTTTTTTTTACTTTTAAAACCATTTTTTTCTACAACCTCTTCCACGAAGTGGTTGTAAAAAAAATGCTTTTCAAAGGCTCTGACGATCCCAGCTGAGTTGCCTGATCGGCAGAGGCTTTTTTTTCTTTTAAAAGCCTCTGCCGATCAGGCAACTCAGCTGGGATCATCAGAGGCTTTTAAAAGCATTTTTTTTTTACAACCTCTTTGGCCGAAGAAGTTCTAGAAACAATGCTTTTAAAAATTAAAAAAAAAAAAAACCTCTGATGATCGCGGGGCTCAGCTGGACATGGGGAAGGGAAGGGCAGGGATTTTTGCTACCGGTTCTCCGAACCACCCGCCTCCATCGCTATCGGATCGGGTGATCCGGTCCGAACCGGGAGCATTTCACCCCTGGACCCAAGCGAGGGATCCGGGAAACATTCATGTTAAATGGTCAGGTCATGAAAACGTCTGCAAGAAAGCAAGCAATCTCAAGAGGGCAACCCTGAGCTCCAAATATCCTCTCCTTTATGGATCCGCCCGTGTTCTTACTTGGGATGGGCAAGAAGCTGGTACAAAGCATGCTTGTTGTCATCTAGGCTCATCATGGCGACCAGGAAGCACTTGATGACCTCCCAAGCTTGCCTTCGATAGTAGGGCTCCGTGTTGGCGCTCTTCAAACAGTCCAAAGCAGTCTCAATAGCCTACGACGATGGAAAAGGACTTCTCTTGGTCAACCGGTAGAAAACCCCAAAGCACCACAAATGTTGGGAAAACACCCAACAATTGCTCATTTTACCATCCTCAGAAGGATGGAAGGCCGAGTCATCCTTGAGACGGTCAGGATCAAACTGCCGGCAGTCGGCAGAGTTAGCCTGCAATAACTGCATTCTAACCACTGCGCCACCAGAAGACAAATTTGACCCATGTAAGGCTACCAGAATCAATATCATTATCATCCTCCTTTAAAGGTAAAAGTTCGCCTCGCACATATGTGCTAGTTGTTCCTGACTCTAGGGGGCGGTGTTCATCTCTACTTCGAAGCCAAAGAGCCAGCGCTGTCCGAAGACGTCTCCATGGTCATTTGGCCGGAATGATTCAACGCCAAAGGCGCACGGAACGCTGTTCCCTTCCCACCAAATGTGGTCCCTATTTTTCTACTTGCATTTTTTACCTGCTTTCGAACTGCCAAATTGGCAGAAGCTGGGACAAGTAATAGGAGCTCACCCCATTACGCGGCACTAGGGATTCGAACCGCTGACCTGCCAACCTTTCGATCGACAAGCTCAGCATCGTAGCCACTGAGCTACCGCGTCCTCCTTTAATGACCCCATAATCCCTTGCGGGGTGGCGTCTGGGCAACTGAATGGAGCTAGCAGAGTGTTTACTGGCCAGATGCCCTCCCTGTCACCAATACGGAGTTTTGTTCAGAAGATAGATTCCCATTGTGCCCAGAGAGAGAGAAATATCTGCCTCTACCTAGGATCGAACTCACAACCTCCTGATTGTGAGGCGAGAGCTCCACCTCTAGGCCACCGCACCACTCTACCACAATCTACATGTGAATGCAAATGTTTTCAGGCTGAAAACGCTCAACCTTGATAGTACAGTGGTCTACGCACCCTGTTATTAACACAGCTGCCTGCAATTTACTGCTGGTTCGAATCTCTCCAAGGCTCAAGGTTGACTCAGCCTTCCATCCTTTCTAAGGTAGGTGAAATGAGGACCCAGTTTGTGGGGGCAATAAGCTGACTTTGTATAAATATACAAAAGGATGAAGGCTGTTGCTTAACGCATTGTAAGCCGCCCTGAGTCTCCGGAGAAGGGCGGCATATAAATCAAATTAAAAATAAAAATAAAAATAAAACCCAAAAAGAGCTTACCTTCTCCATGGGGAGCTGAATGGATGCTTTGCAGTCGGAGAACTCGGCCGTGATGCTAGGCCCTTGAATCTCAGTCACCACGTAGTGCAACTTCTGGGACTCCTTCAGCATTTTCCGGTTGCTTCCGCCGAATTTGCCCAGCACGCGATAAGCCACGTGAGAAATGGTCTCGGCAGGATTGCGCAGAGTCCGCCACAGAGCCTAAGAAGCAAGGGGGTGAAACCTCTTAAGGCAGTGATGGCTAACCTTTTTGTTGCCACATGCCAAAAGCACGCGGGTAAACATACACCCATAATGCAATGCGAACATATCCCCCCCTTGCTCGCCCCCCTTGCAGCCCTGCACATGCATGCACAACCCCCCTGCGTACCCCCTGCCCCCCGGCATGAATGCAGGACCCCAATGCTCGCTGCACATGCACACGCTTCCCCCCTGCACATGCGCCCCACCCCTTCCATGCGCGCGCATCTCACCCATGCGCTCCGCCCACCCCCCCATGCATGGCAGAGCTGAAAACCAGCTGGCCGGCAGGAGGCGTGCATGGTGCAGCTGAGGTTGGGCCACAGCTCACGTGCCCGCAGAGAGGGGTCTGCACGCCACTTGCAAAATCCCCATTCCTTCCCCACTCCTGGGGAAAGGGTATTGCAAAATCTCCATTCCCACCCAACTCCTGGGAGAAGGATACTGCAAAATCTCCATTCCCTCCCCTCCTGGGGGAAGGATATTGCAAAATCTCCATTCCCACCCAACTCCTGGGAGGAGAATACTGCAAAATCTCCATTCCCTCCCCTCCTGGGGAAAGGGTATTGCAAAATCTCCATTCCCACCCAACTCCTGGGAGAAGGATACTGCAAAATCCCCATTTCTTCCCCACTCCTGGGGGAAGGATATTGCAAAATCTCCATTCCCACCCAACTCCTGGGAGAAGAATACTGCAAAATCTCCATTCCCTCCCCTCCTGGGGGAAGGATATTGCAAAATCTCCATTCCCACCCAACTCCTGGGAGAAGGATACTGCAAAATCCCCATTTCTTCCCCACTCCTGGGGGAAGGATATTGCAAAATCTCCATTCCCACCCCACTCGGGGGCCAGCCAGAGGTGGCATTTGCCGGTTCTCTGAACTGCTCAAAATTTACGCTACCGGTTCTCCCGAACCTGTCAGAACCTGCTGGATTTCACCCCTGGGCCAAACTATTCACTTTGCCTCCCTCAGACTAATTGCCAACCATTTCCAGCTTCCTCAGAAAACAAGCACCAGTGATGATAGAAACATGGGAAAAGATTTGGGTTAGAAATGTTAAATTTACGCAAGCACAAAACCTAAGAGAAAATCTTTATAAAATGTTTTATAGATGGCATTTAGATCCTAAAAAATTTTCATGTATGTACCCAAATTTGCAAGCTAAATGTTGGAGATGTGAATGTGATGATGCAACTTATTATCATATATGGTGGACTTGTAAGAAAATCAAAGCATTTTGGATACAAATTTGGTGGGTGATGCAGAATATCCTGAAAAAAAGGTTGAAATTTACTCCGCAATTGTTGACTAAATTGATTTTAAATTTAATATCAGCAGCTAGGCTGTTGGTAGCCGCAATATTGGAAGAAGGACTCTTTGCCTACTATCGAAGAGTGGACATTGAAAGTAGCGAACCTAGCGGAAATGGCGAAAATTTCAGCGTATTTGAAGGACTATACACAAGAAAGATAGATATCGGAATGGAGAAGATGGATTGATTATATTCAAAATAAGTATCAGACAAGAAAATATCAAATAGCTTATGAATGAATGTTAAATTTTAGAAGTATTATGTTATCTATAGTGGAGTTAAGGTTTCAGGGGGGGATTTGGTAGTTTAAGGATAGATAGGTTAATTTAGCTTATGATTGTTAATTGAAATACCCTGTATTTTGCTCTGGGAAGTCTGGGGGGGAGGGAGGGAAAATGGGTGGGGTGAATATTGGGGGGGAAATTTTTTTTTTGTAAAACTTTTCAATAAAATAAAAAGAAAACAAGCCTGCCTCCCGTTTATCAAACCATCATTCACCTCGAATCATAATCTGAGCGATGTTAGTTAGCGCCAAAGCAAAAATAAAAAAAAAAATATGTTCTGAATTAACCAAGCAAAGGCTGCCCTCTACAGTCCAATTCGCGGAATGACACCTTTTATACCTGCATCAATTCAGCCCGGACAGGTTGAATGTGATCGTACAAGAAATCCGGCTGCAGGTTATCCACGCACAGCTCCAGGGTGCGCAGACCTTGGCTGACCAGCGTCTGGGATCCATTTAAGGCGGAGACCAAGGGATCCATCAGCATCGGCAGGTAAGGGAGGAGGGAGCTGAGGCGAACCGGGACGGTCAAACAAAGCTCGACGAATAAATCTTTCATGTGCTGTTTGTGCAAACCGCTCTGAAGCATGTTAAGACCTGGAGAGCGACAAGAAGCAAAAAAAGCCACAACGTTAAGTACCAAACCCTAGAGAGAGAGAGAGATACAGGTAGTCCTCGACTTACGACGATTTGTTTAGTGCAGTGGTGAAATCTAAAATTTGTTACTACCGGTTCTGTGGGCGTGGCTTGGTGGGGAGGGGAGTAATGTGACTGGGTAGGCGCGGCCCAATTTTTTTTTTTTAACTTTTAAAACCATTTTTTCTACAACCTCTTCGGTGAAGAAGTTGTAAAAAATTGCTTTCAAAAGGCTCCGATGATCCCAGCTGAGTTGCCTGATCGTCAGAGGTTTTTTTTTTTTCTTTTAAATGCCTCTGACGATCCGGCAACTCAGCTGGGATCGTCAGAGTCTTTTAAAAGAAAAAAAGCCTCTGATGATCGTGCGGCTCAGCTGGGCATGTGGGGGGGGGACAGGGATTTTTGCTACCAGTTCTCCGAACCACCCGCCTCCATCGCTACCGAATTTTACACAGAATCCAGACGCGAAGGAGAGTGAACTAAAGTTGTTCCCTACAGCTTGCTGCAATCGGCATTCCTCCTTAAATAGGCTAAGGAAGTGGTCAATTAGCCCCAAGCCTTACTCTCGAGGAGACCTCCTCCCGAGGAGCCACTCCTGCCTTTTGGCAGCTCTGCGCGCCCGTGCATCAAGAAGAGGCTCCTCCTCTTCGTCCTCTTCACTTAAAGGAGCTTCTGGAGGTTCTGAAGGCCCTGGCTGAATCCCCGCCTCTGGCACCACATCTTCTCCAGCCTCCTCACTGTCCGACTCAAGCGCCGGCTGCACAGGCTGCTGGCCCAGCACCACACCAGCCTCCTCACTGTCGGAATCAGCTACAATCTGCACAGGCCGCTGACGGGCCACAACAGCTGCAGACAGGAACTCGTCCACAGAGTAGGCCTTGGGGACCTCTGGCTTAGAGCATTACTGACCTTGTAGTAGGTTAGGTAGCAAGGGCAGGAATTCCTGGTACAAGAGGTCATGGCTACCTCCACCAATGGATCGGAAAAGGGCTCTCAGCAGCAGGAAGTAGTTGTACGGTTCTTTTGCCGTCTGCGCAAGTTCCATGGAACTGTTGACTATTTTATGGAGATGTGGCTGAAAGACAGAAAGGAAGGCCGGGGTGAGGGGATGGGGAGGAAGGAGGAGGGTGCCGATGACCGACCAATCCCAAAACGAAACCTGTTTTCTAGTTATCTGTCTGGATGGAGCACAGAATGGCTAGAAATGGTGGGGACGCTGGATAGGAGCTCAGCGTCTTTCTGCGTTCGAGACTCCGAGAGCTGCCATCGGGCGGGGTCGAGTTCCCGTCCTTCACTCCAGCTCCCGGAGTGAACATTCACCCCCCCAAAAAAAGATGTTTTGAAACTTTTGGGAAAATGTGCGGAGAAAAGGAACTAAGATGATTAAAGGCCTGGAAATTAAAACATGCGAAGAACGTTTTTGCAGGATTTGGCTAGTCTACCAACTATAGAAATTGAATGAATGAATTATTTTATTTTATTTTATTTTTTAAAAAAGCGGGGGAAGGTGGAAGAAAGGGGCATCTGACTCAACCCAGTAACAAAGTCCAAAATCACCGGGAAAGTTTCTATTATTATTATTATTATTATTGTTGTTGTTGTTGTTGTTGTTGTTGTTGTTGTTGTTGTTGTTGTTGTTATTATTATTATCCTCTTAAAGGCCCGGCCTTGCTCCACTATTGGTGAGAAATACTTTTATCTTTCGAATTAAATTGTCTATTCAGGGCCAGGCACCAGTTTTTGGAGAACTGAATAATTTAACTGGCATGCAACAAAGCCAGCCGTATATCACGCCGATGAAATTGGATTTGTCTTCTGTTATAATCCAAATGACCTTGACTCAGGAGCCTGACTTGGAAAACACAAAATAATAGAACTTAGTTCAGAGGGAGGAATATATTTTACACATCTTAGATTTATTTCCCAGGCAAGAAGCAGTTTGGGGTGAAACAATTAACCCACAAGTAATCAGGGGCTCTTGGCAGATGAAGAAATGAATAGACATGTCCTTTGACTATACATGTCACGTTTGTTAATTCAAAAGAAAAGAAAATGACAGAGTACAATAACACTACCGTGTTTCCCCGAAAATAAGACCCTGTCTTATTTTTTTTTTTGAACCCTGAAATAAGCGCTTGGCCTTATTTTCGGGGAGGTGATTATTTTGGGGTGGAGCCAGGAAATCTTACCTGATTTCCAGCTCTGTCTTCCTAACCCTAACCAGAGGAAATGGCAGGGATCGGCTGTGTAAGCGTTTAAATATTTTCGGGGATGTCTTATTATCATGGGATGTCTTATTTTCGGGAAAACACGGTAGATATGAAGCAGATTGCTACACGTTGGCGAAGTTGGAAATAATTGTTTAGGCACACTTAAAACAAGCTTCCACAACATAGCACGCTCCATTTAGGATGGACTACAACTCCGATAATCACCAACATCTGGCAAGTATGGTAGGAGCCTTGGTAGGACAGGGGTTTAAGGCACCCTGTTATTAAGCTTATTAAGCTTATTAACACAGCTGCCTGCAATTACTGCTGGTTCGAATCTCTCCAAGGCTCAAGGTTGACTCAGCCTTCCATCCTTTCTAAGGTAGGTGAAATGAGGACCCAGTTTGTGGGGGCAATAAGCTGACTTTGTATAAATATACAAAAGTATGAAGGCTATTGCTGAGCACATTGTAAGCCGCCCTGAGTCTCCGGAGAAGGGCGGCATATAAATCAAATCAAAAAAAAAAAAAAAAAAGTATGAACACCTACTCTTTGGAATAAAATACCCCCTGGAATACGAATAATCCCAGGTCTTCGCACTTTCCGACGTGCCCTGAAGACCTTTCTGTTTCAACAAGCAGGGCTAGCATAAACATCTAAATTCTATGCCAAGGTCTTAGCAGATACACTAAGTTGACTCAATTTATTATTTACTGTTTATAAATATATATATATATATATATATTATATGTATATGAAATCTTATTCTGTTCACCGCCCTGAGTCCTTCGTGAGAAGGGTGGTATAGAAATTTAATTAATTAATAAATAATAATAATAATAATAATAATAATAATAATAATAATAATAATAATAATAATAATAACAACAACAGATTTGAAGGGTTTGTTCATTTTTATTTTCCTAAACAACATGGTGGCCTTGTGATACAGATGCTCCTGTCCCACTCGGAAGGTGGAGAGTTCAATCCTAGGTAGCAACAGATATTTCTCTCCTAAGGCACAAAAAAAAAAAAAATCTGCTGCTAACTCCACATAGGTGTCAGGAAGGGAATCCGGCCAGTAAACGCTCAGCTCCGTCCGGTTCTACCCGGAATTAAAGGATTTACAGGGTTGTAAAAAGAGAGAGTTGGTTTTATTTTCCTCTCCAATTTTTTGATAGGTCTATCAACACAGAGACATCACTTCCTAACGTCAAACCGACTTTTAAGCTGTTCTGGATTTAATCAACAAGCCATGCCCTAAAATGTGCTCTGTAGACATCCTTCATCCTCCATTTCTCCAGCATTTACCTTCAACATCTGCTCGTTTTCCGCAGCAAAGAGAGAAACCGAACCGAAGACCAACTTGAAGAGTTTGAGATAGAGGTTGGACAGCTCCACGTTGGAACCCATCTCGGGCAAACGGTCCAGCAGATACTCCACCAGGATGGTGGCAAATAAAGCCGAGGTCGTAGGGTTGGCCAAGAAAGAATTGGCAACGATCTGTCAAAATAGAAAAAAGCGACTGGTTTTTTTTTTCCAAAACTGCTAATGAAAACCAAAACGTTAATGCTAAAATATTAAAAATGTTAATAAAGAGCCAGTTTGGTCCAGTAGGTAAGACAACCGGCTAGAAACCAGGTGATGGCGAGTTCTAGTCCCGCCTTAGGCATGAAAGCCAGCTGGGTGACTTTGGGCCAATCACCAGGAGACAGTGAGTTCTAGTCCCGCCTTAGGCATGAAAGCCAGCTGGGTGACTTTGGACCAATCATCAGCAGACAGTGAGTTCTAGTCCCGCCTTAGCCATGAAATCTGACTGGGTGACTTTGGGCCCATCATCAGGAAACAGTGAGTTCTAGTCCCGCCTTAGCCATGAAATCTGGCTGGGTGACTTTGGGCCAATTATCAGGAGACAGTGAGTTCTAGTCCCGCCTTAGGCATGAAAGCCAGGTGGGTGACTTTGGGCCAATCACCAACAGACAGTGAGTTCTAGTCCCGCCTTAGCCATGAAAGCCAGTTGGGTGACTTTCGGCCAATCACCAGGATACTGTGAGTTCTAGTCCCGCCTTAGACATGAAAGCCAGTTGGGTGACTTTGGGCCAATCACCAGGAGACAGTGAGCTCTAGTCCTGCCTAAGGCATCTAAGCCGGCTGGGTGACTTTAAGGCCAGTCACCAGGTGTCTCAGAGTTCTAGTCCCACATTACCCATGAAAGCTGGCTAACGGTGACTTTGTCGCGCCTTAGACATGAAAGCCAACTGGGTGACTTTGGACCAGCCCAAATCACTTCACAGGGTTATTGTTATGGGGGGGGGAAATTTTTTTAGATCAGCTGGATGTGGATCTTGTTAGAGAGATCTTCCCACTTCAATGATTTTCATCTTCAATCGTTAACCGTCACAGTCCAACCTATGGTGCACAGCCTCCCTGCAACCACACGGGCCCAATAAAATGCTACGACTGTTAGAAATCGGTGCTGGAGAAGAATGGTTGAATTTTGATGCCCAGTTTCACAGGTCACTCACTGTCAAGGGAACAAAACATACTACCTGGAGGGCATAGTTCTTGGAGATCCTTTCCACCATGTAAGGGACAGACGTCTGGAAGATTTCTTTGAAAGTCAGAGGGTTCATCATGGTGAAGACCCCAGCAAAGTGTTCCAGGACCTCTTTCTCCTCCTTCATTCTGACCGTTTGGCAGTTGGCGACCCGAATGTACGTCTGCCCGTTCCCGGCTATTTGGACCTGGGTGCGAGGGATACATTTCACAGAATTAAAATAAGGAGTCCTTGGCGACTTCAATGAGAAAACGCTGAGCTTTTATTTCTTGATTCAGCATATGGAATCTACAGAGGTCATCGCCGATATATAAACGTAAAGTTTAGATAAAGCATCAACAATTAGATCGTTGCTAGATAGCGAGATGGATGGAGAGATGGATGGATGGATGGGATAGCGAGATGGATGGATGGATGGATGGATGGATGGATGGATGGATGATGGATGGATGGATGGTGGGTGGGTGGGTGGAGAGATAGATGGATGGATGGATGGATGGATGGATGGATGGATGGAGAGATGGATGGAGAGATGGATGGATGGATAGTGGGTGGGTGGATGGATGGATGGAGAGATGGATGGATGGATG